>NC_092318.1:39385000-39650000 GCF_036785885.1 Coffea arabica | reverse complement strand
GCATTTCATTGCAATTCTTATGTTAAATTTAACTTTTCAGGATTGTTTTTCTATTCGTATTGTTTCTTTGTTCATGTTAAGAAATTATTGTGCAGAATTTTAAATTTGAATTCAATATTTTTATTATCAAAATTGTCCAAATTTACAGCATATGTATATTTATCGTGCACATGTTCATGCTGTTCATAAAATGCTTAATCTAGTTTAGATATGTATTCTGTTTGGTAATTATTATAAGGCGCATTCTTCTAGGAACTATTAGTATTTTATTTTCATATATACTGAAATTATCAAATGGGAATAAAAGACAAAGGATTTTTCAAGAATGAAAAGGTACTGCTATTCTCTTGCTCCACGTTGGAACTTTAGCAAACCTAAATACCTAAGATTAGATAACTGCAGAAGTGTTAAGATTGAGGCAGGTGTGGAGCTACGTTGCCCCCTCCCCACCTTAGCTTCCGAAAAATACCCTACTAGTTGTGAAGATTTTTAATAAGTTTTAATAGTTGCACTTCTTGAAATTAAAAGAGTGGGGTAATATGAAAAACACACCTATTAATATTTAACAAAGAGAGTTTCAGATGATCAATTACTTATGTAACACTAGTAATTAAATAATAAAATTAACAATGAATTAGCTCTTATTTTGTAACACGACCAAACGCGATGATCTAGTTTTTATGAAAAAATCAAGGAACAAATAAAAGGTGAAAATATATATATTTACCCTTCCACCCCTCTCCACCCCAACTATTAGGTACAAGAAAGAGTCCTTCCTTTGACCATTGACCAACTTTAGCATGGATTTTTTAGTCTTATAGCTTAGTTACTTTAGTCTTAAAAAAGTTTTCCAACGTTGCAATATTTCTGCTCCCAGTCAAGCGTCTAGGAAAAGGCAAGGAACCAAGAAAAGGAACTTCTTCTGATCTGTTAACTTGTGGTTTAAAAGAGGGTTGAATTACTCCGGGTGTCTCAGAAGTTGGATAAGATCAAGGATGTGTCGAACTCAGTCAGGGCTAGCTAAATACGACAGGCGGACCCATATTAAGATTGTTGTGGATGATTTTTCTAGTGATTTGGGTAAAGATCTTGAAAGGATTAAAACGGCGATTGAAGAGTTCACATTTGCATATTTTTCTAACTTCGAAGACAACACCAAATAAAAAAAACAAAAAAAAAAAGTAATTTTGGCAAATGTAGAGCTAAATCTATGATTTGCAGGCTCCAATTCCACGATTTGCTGAGGGAGAGAAGAGAAAAGGAAAAATAAAAAAAAAAGAGAGAAGAAATGGGGGAGAGAGAGAGAGAGAGAGAGAGAGAGAGAGAGAGAGAGAGAGAAATTGGCTTAAACCTGCCTTAGTTATAGTCACTTTTACTTTTGCCCTGATTGTTTGTTAAAAGAGTTTTTGGTTAGTAGATATGATCTATTGATCATGTATGGATCATGTGATTATTTTCAGGCCATAAGTGGTTGAAATTAGTGATTTCGATCATATTAGACCTCTTATACTTTTATGAGGAAAGTAAAATCAGCATTTTAAATTTAGGGTTAATTACATTTACCTTCCCTGAGGTTTGACCAAATAACGAATCGATCCTTGAGATTTGACCAAATAACAAAAAGGTCCCTCAAATTGAAAGATGTATAACAGATACACCCTTCCCGTTAGTCTGTTGCCGTTGACTGTTAAAATTATGGGTTAATTGCATTTACCTCCCCTGAGATTTGATCAAATAACGAATCGATCCCTGAGATTTGACCAAATAACAAATTCCTCTCCCATACTAACTTCTGTCACTTATATGTAACGGAAATAGCCAAAAGTCTGAATAACCCTTATTGATTTCCATCAATTTTTTGACCTATCGATTTTTGTGTTTTCAGAAAAAAAAATTTTGGTTAATAGATAAAATTTTGAATCCAACAAATTATTAATTTATTTAACAGATAAAATCAGAGTAAATTCTGGTAGACCTTGTAATGCAAAATTTGCCATACACGTATTTTGTAATTTGGTGAAATAGTGTGACAAATTTTGGGTTACATGGGGTAATACCCATTATCCCATAAAATACTAGTGCTTTACGACTTTTCCCAATTATATGAACAAAGAATCCATTTTTTTAAAAAAATAATTTATTTAAAAGATAAAGTAAAATTAAAATTTCCAACGAATAAGAGGGTTGAAAATGTAGTACGCATTTTTTCTTTCCATAATGTACCAGCTCCTTATACTTTTCCTATATTATATAAACGAAGTACCAGCTTTCTATTGTCATTTTACTCTATATATTAATAATCCATTGTAAAACCAAACCAGCAAAAGGCTTTTCTACACAATGTAATTAACCCTTAAAAATTTGATGGAAATCAATAAGGGTTATTCAAACTTTTGGCCATTTCCGTTACATATAAGTGACAGAAGTTAGTGTGGGGGAGGAATCTGTTATTTGATCAAATTTCAGGGATCGATTCGTTATTTGGTCAAATCTCAGGGGAGGTAAATGTAATTAGCCCTAACGGTCAACGGCAACAGACTAACGGAGGGGTGTATCTGTTATACATCTTTCAATTTGAGGGACCTTTTTGTTATTTGGTTAAATCTCAGGAATCGATTCGTTATTTGGTCAAAGCTCAAGGGAGGTAAATGTAATTAACCCATAAATTTAAGGAACGACAAAATTCCACTGGCGAATTCGAAGGTATATTATGGATGATTTTCCTTCTATACATAAAACATGAGGCATGGTTTTAGTGTTAAAATTTTTTATCATCTTTTATTTTTCCAAAAGTAAAGATTTACTATAGATGACTACTAAAATTCAATAAATTCCAATAATTTCTGATAATTTCTTTTTTATCTATTATTTCTTTGGCAAAAAAAAAAAAGAATCATACTTCTTTTGTATTTTTGTTTGCAACAAAAAATATAAAAGTTATAATAACTTCCACTAGCATTAATAAATATAACTTAATTTTTTATTAATTTGCACACCATATGGCATGATTTTTCCATTGATCTTTCTATATATAAAGCATGAGCCATGTAGGGGTGGAGCTAGAAAAAAATTCAATGGGGGCAAATTTAAAATGTTAAATTATGCTACTTTCAAATTTTAAATCCCTATCAAAATTCTTAATAAAGTTTTATCTATTTGTGAAGGTGAAATAACAAGAGAGCTAGCAATTTTTACAAATTTATATGTGTTGAGAAAAAAAAAAAGACAGCAACTTTTCGAATGGATTTGTATGGTGAGAGCAAATTGGACAAGAGTGAGAAGAAGAATAAAGATAAAGTTGAATCTTTGGTGATTGGCTTTTATTTATATGTGAGAGGCGAAATGAGTTATTTATTATTTTTAATCAATCTTCTTGGAGTAGACAAAGTGATAAAAAAAAGAATAATATTACTTAAATATGTTTAAAAAAAACTAAAATCTTGTTGAAGAGCAGTGGCGCAATATTCTCTAATTATAGGGGTAAAGGTATGAAGTTGTATGTGTCAAATTCGAACCAGTGTTTGCAACATCTTCGAGCACCATAAAACTAAGCCTCAACCCTATTAGATTATACTACAGCCCACACCATCCCATCACTTATCTCAATATTAGGGATTCATTCGATCAGCAATCTTACCCTTCAATTGTCAAACATAAAGGGCCGACACTAAATCCTAGAGATGGCAAAATGGGCAAATTGATGGGTATAAATGGAATTAGATTCGTATCAAACCCAATCTCAAAACTAGAAAATCCATCCTGTCTAAAGGATGAGTAACCCATTGAAATTTGGGACAGATTCCTATCACCACTAAATCCTAACTCAAGGGTTCAACCGATCAAACTATGGAGACTACATCACTAAGGAATTCGCAAATCCAGACTACAAGGGAGCTCTCCATAAGTGCTGTGCTCTAGCTGACGAACAAGGCAGTTGGCTAAGCACATTTTTCATACTGGCCATTTGACTTGAAGATCCTAAATCATATCTTGGATAAATAGACACTTAACATATCCAAAATGATGCATTAGATTCAAGATTGAGCCGCTAAAATTCTTTAACAACTAATCTTCGATTCAAAAAGAATTATATCCCACATTGGTTCGAAAACTGGAGAAAGAGTCCTTAATATGTAAGTGAGGACCCAAAACCTAATAATTTAAACTTTTTGGTCAATGATGGATTCCTGACTTAATTACATACTGGGTCTTTTTGGTGAACTCTCTTTGGTGTTTCCCCGAATCTTCTAATTGCGAGATTGGACTACTCATAAGCAAGTAAATTTTTCTTAGAGTTAGATCAGAGAACTTCTCTTATTGGTGGTGGGCTAAAGTGCCAAGGAGATTGGCTAGTGTTGGACTAAGTGCGCCATGGGTTGGCAGAAGCTTGGAACTCAATTTGGATATTAAAGAAGAGTGGGTCTATGATTGAGAGAAGAGATGACCTTGGACGTTAATGTGGGTTTGCATTGAGATTTGAAGTGTGCTTGAAGAAGAGCTTATCTTGTTGGTGATAGACTGAAGTGCCAAGAAGTTTGACTATTGTTGGACCAAGTATGCCATGGATTGGCCGGGTTTGAAATCCAGTTTGGATGTTGAAGAATATTGGATCTATGGTTGGTAGAGGAAATGACATAGATGTTATGGTGGAATTGCGTTCAGTATTAAAGTATCTTGAAAAAGAATTTGTTACTCATGAAGAGGGAGATTATTAGACTCATGAATAAAGAATTATGTCTCACGTTAGTTTGGGAGAGAGAGAAAGAGTCCTTAATATGTAAATGAGAGGGCCCGAAACCCAGCGGTTTAACCTTTTTCATCAATATTAGGTTCTTAACTTACATATTTGGTCTTTTTAGCAAGCTCACTTGAGTGTTTCTCCCTAACAAGTTGTGATTCAACTACTGAACAAACATGTTTCAAAGTATACAACAATTTAATGACAAATAATGAAAAATGTTTATCCCTAACAAGTTTGTTGTGATCTAGCCGCAAAATAAATGTCTCAAAGTGTACAACAATTTAATGACAAATAAACTACAAACATGAAAATAAACGAGACACAAGATTTTTATGAGATTATAATAACTTGAACCTAAATCCAACCCTTGTATAATTTTTCTTATCTCTTGAGTGTTTCTGTGAGGACTCGTAAAAACTATTATTTTATGCCTAATTTATGGCTTAATAAATTATTTAATTGGATTTTATTTCCAAGGAATATTTTCTAGTCTTATTAGACTTAAATACATGGTAATATAACTTCGTTATATTTTTAAAATGATTCGTTTCGAAAATTAATTTCCTAGAGCGCGTTTAGTAAAAATAGTGAATAGTACTTGGAGATTTTATCCGCGTAGTAGCACAATAAGCTTGGAATATTGGAGACTTGTACTATGGTCCTAAAATAGGTAATCTTATGAATAAATATTCAAGTGATAGTTAATAGTGCAATCGTTATAAGAATTTCTCGGAAGTTTCGCGTTATAACGTTAAATTTGACGGTACGCGTTTTCACGCGCGCGACTTCAATCGAGGGACTTTAGACCCTTATTTCGGGACAATTAAGAGTGAATAATATTTACATGAATATATATGCCTTGGAGGTTTAGTGCACTAGTGAACCAAACGCGCGAGAAAATCGAGCCGTAATCGCACCAAACGGCCCCTAATGAGAGTTGACTTTTGGGTGAATTACCACCACTTATTTCACCTTCTCTTGGAAGCTAAAGGAAATCAGATTTCCCTCCATTTTCTCTCTCCTCATTGCCGACCAGCTCCCTCCTCTCTCTAACTCATTTGCAACAAAATTTCTGCTCACTAATCTCACTCAAAACCACCCCAAATCATCTCCAAATTTAACCAAACTTGCACCACACCTAGCTTGACACTTGAGGATCATCTTGAGCTGCAAACAAGGGCTGGAAATCACGGTTTTTCTGGGGTAGTAGAGGGCCGAAAATTCTGCTGAACATCAACCCAAAGTAAGTGATGATCCACTCTTGAAAACTTGAAGTTTGGAAGCTATCTTACCTTGTTAAGTTCATGCATGCATTTGGTTAGCTTGTGTATGGTGTAAAAATGTGATTGTGGGCTCTTTGAATTCCCACACTTGGGTTGTTGTTGCTGATTTGATGAGTGATGGTGATTATATTGTTGGTTTAGTGGTTATAATGATGCATTAGTGGTGGGTAATTAGTAGAAACTTCATTGGGTGTAAGAAGCAAAAACTTCCGATTTTGCCCCTGCCATGTTCGGCCATTTTAAGGCCATTTTTTAATGAACTAATGGCTTGAATTGAATGCTTGTATGATGTATTAGAGGTGTGGAAAATTTCATTGAAAAATAATGAGGTTTGAATGGGCAAATGAATTTTTTTTTAGAAACCAGCAAATCTGGAAACTGATTCGCGTATGACTCTGACCAGCAGTAGTATTTTGGCTATAACTCTGTCCTCGGATGTCGAAATCATGTGCCGTCGGTGGCGTTTGAAACTAGACATTCCTAGCTTTAATTTGGTATATAATTCACGTTCTGATTCTTTGTGAGCAAGCCGAACCAAATGTTTTAAGTTCGCTGTCCTGTTGCTCTGTTCATCTGGAATGAAGTGTTCAGGCAGCAACTTGATACCCGATTTTGAACCAGATGGGTGCCGAATTTGGAAACGATTTCTTCTGCAATATTTTAGCCCTATGAATTTATTTTCCAACGGCGTAAGCCATGCTCAATTCCGAGTTAAATTGACTGAGTTGTGACTAAAACAAGTGGACTGCCCTGTTTTGGAAAAACCCTAATATTTGGACTGGTTTGGAACAAGATCTTGGAGTGAACTTGTTAATTGATGTTCTTGATACTAAACACTTACCAAAGGTATTATGGATGGTTCTTAGGCCTTTATTTAACAAACGAACCATGATTGGATAGTTTGCTTGATTAAACGTTTTGAATTGGGTAATGAAGGTCTAAAGGCAGATTGCCTTATAAATTTTCCCGAACTTTGATTGACTCATTAGCTACCTTCCCGAGGGTATTTTTCCCTGAATTTTGACAGAGAGATACCTTCCATATAGTATTGAAATACTGCCAATTTTGGTATCAATCCAAGTCCATTTCGATACCTAATTAAATTACTAAAGTTGGAGGTTCAAATCTGGAAAATTCTTCTCCAGTCTTGAATTTCCCCAACTTCGGGCTACCGTATCTCGGTACTCGAAACTCCGATTCTTGATCCGCTTGTTTTGTTATAAACCTCACTTGTAACACTAATTGAGCTGCAAATTTCAGAGGCCGGTTTGCGACGTGTGAATCGTGCCGAATTTCCAAAGTTGGCCGAAATCCAACTTAATTCTGCCATGTAAACCAATCCTGCACCTTCAAGCTCATTTTTGCCCACTTTTCACTTCGATTCATGGAAAAGTGTCTTCTAGGAACTTATAGTACTCTCTAAGAGGTTTCCAACGGTATAAAGTTTTCCAATTCTCGACTTGTACCGAGTGAGTTACGATTTTTCAAAGATTTAGGATAAAACTGAAATTTCTCAATTTTCAAGGCAAAGGAGTTTTTCCAAAACTCTTAATTCTCTTAGTATTATTCAAACGTTTTGCCCTCGATTTTCATGATAAAAACTCAAATAATATTGTACATAATAAAAGGCAAGTTGAACCTCGATTTACGTGTAATTGAGGTCCCTGTTTGCAAAATAATTAGTACAATCTTCTTGATAAGTGGGTTAATTGTATGATTATCCGCTATTAAATTGCCAGGCGCACAAGGAGACCTTCAAGAGGATCTCACCGTGGACACTTGAACTCCCAGAAATATATTTCTTATCGAATTGCTCGGTGAGTGTCAGGTGTATGAATTTGATACTTGCTTATTTGTGGTAATTGTTGGAAGTTTTAAAAATAAGGGCGGGTGCGTACTTTACCGCACTCGTTCTAATTTCAAATGAATGAATGAAATGTATTGAATGAATGAATGAAATGCAATGTTATGTCATGAATGCTTATGTCGCTGGAGTGAACCTCCTCGACTTTCAAATGAATGGGGGACGCCCAAACTCATAGGCCGTCCTTAGACTCGAGCCAGCAATGGGCTTGGTCGGGGATTTGGGCGAGCCATGAGATATATATAAGCTCGACCTAATAAGAGGTCTTGCTTGGCATACTCGTAGAGTATCGCCCAATAATAGACTTGTGGGCCCTTGAGGTGTACGGTGGACGGAGGGAAGTAAGTGGTGATCTACGGAAATGGAAATACCGACCCAGTTGACAGGAGGGTCAATGCGGGAAGGTATACGAATGACATCGGTAGATCAAGTGGAACTTAGCTCCTGAGAGCTACTATATCCTTGAATTGTTTCTGATTACTTTTCCTGTTTGAATGATTGATTATTGAAAAGACATGGTTTTATTTATTAAATTGGGATTGTTATTTGACAAAGTGCTTGCATGTGTGTTCTTGGCCTCACGAGCGTTTAGCTCACCCTATAGTTTTGTTTTCCTTAACAGGACCGACTCTTGGAGAAATATGGAGAAACCATCCGTTGTAATTTTGTTAAGACTCCTGTTATATATTTTGACTAGACCCTGGTTTGGGTTGTACTTTTGGAAATTGTAAACTTGAAAAGTTTGGGCCCTGATGTGTACTTTGAATTTAAGTCGTTTCATGATTACCCGATGTACTGGTTATACATTAAGTGACTTATTAAGCTTAGACGTTTCCGCATTATTGTATTCATGTTGCTCTCATCGAAGTGTTTAGTTCGGTTTGAAATTGAATGGAATTGCTTGAGTCCTGGCGTGAGTTGGGCAGGCGTCCGCGGATACCCTTTGGTCCGCCTTAGGGAGATATGGGGCGTCACAGTTTCTCCCTAACAAGTTTGTTATGGTTCAACTGCGAAACAAACATATTTCAAATTATACAACAATTTAATGACAAATAATGAAAAGTGTTTCTCCCTAACAATTTTGTTTTGATCCAGCCGCGAAACAAACATGTCTCAAAGTATATAACAATTTAATGACAAATAAACTATAAATATGAAAATAAATGAGACAAAAGATTATTATGAGATTATAACAACTTGAACCTAAACCTAACCCTTATATAATTTTTCTCACCTCTCAAGAACTCTCTCCCATCTCATGTATAAGGCTACATAATACCAACAATACCTTCTCTGATGGACTCTCCGATGGGCAAGGGAAATAGGAAAATTGCAATGTGACTACCTTGAGAGGGAAGATAAGAAGTCTCCAGGCATCAATTTGGTTCCGTCACGGCTGTCGGCAGCCTCATCTGAATAATCCTGTTAGGTGAAGTTATGAAAAAAAAAAAGAAAAAAAATGAAAATTGGTTCAACAAGGGATGAGCTCTAACTTTACTATTTCAATTACTTTATCTAAACAGTGCCATAGTCGGTTTGGCAGCAGATGCATGAACTTCCACTCCAGTCTGGACCGATAAAGCTACATACAGAATCTGTTTTATCTTTTGAAAGATTCAAGGACGCCATTTTTGTTTATCACTGCTGTAGCATCTTTCTACACTTGATGCCACAATAATCAATTTCTGAGACTCCATTGCATTACCTTTTGAGTTCTCAAATGATGCGCCTATTTGGTTTAGGGGGAATACAGGTGAAAATTCAATTTTCTTGTTACCAAATACATTGAATTATTATTGAAGCCTAGAGTCAATTGCATCTAAGAAGCCCTTGCCTTTTCCCAATTAACTTAGAATTATCGAATTCTATCTTCCAACTAACAAGGGAACCAACCAACCAATTCAAGTTCTAATCCAACATCCAAGTGATCTTAGCTAGTTTCAGTTCTGGTTTTGAAAAATAGGAAGTATGGACCAGAAAAGAAGTGGAAGTAGGAAATTATTGGACGGTAAAGAAGATAGAATCAGTGAACTTCCCGAAAGTGTTTTGAGTCGCATCCTATCCCGTTTACCAATAGAGGATGCTGTTAGAACTAGTGTTGATAAATGCGAGTACAAATGAACTTCCATTTATAACTTAACCTTTGATGAAGGAAAGAGTTTTCGATACTCGCACAAGTGAGGCAAATGGACGCGGCAGAAGGAGCCTAAAAAGACAGATTTTATGGACTTTGTGGACAGAGTGCTTCCTCTTTCTAAGAATTCATCTATCAAAGAGTGTCACCTCTTGTTTCTAGATGCCTATGATTCATTCCGTTTGAAAACTTGGATCACCGCTGCTCTAAGAGCTAATGTCCCGAGGCTTTGTATTTCATACGAAGGGAACTTAGTATTTCCCCGTTGGTTTTTCACATTTGATTCCCTGACGAGGTTGAAACTCAAACTCTGAAAGTTTAAAATTCCAATGACCATATGTAATTCAAACCATCGAACTTTGGATATCCATGATATTGAATTCCAGAACGGTGGCCCTTCTGGCCATATTTCTTACCTACTTTGTCATTGAAGAGTTTCTGTCATCAGATTGCTAATGGAGGAATGTGAATAAGCTTAAAATACAGGCACCAATGCTTGCTAGGTTCGAGATAACAGGCTCCATCTTTGAACATCTGTGAACGTGCAAATGACGGAACAACTGACTGGAAAATAGAGATTTGTAGGGGCAACCTTGCAAATTTCAAATGTAGTGTTGATAAGTTCGCCAATATCTATTTTTCTGGCCTATCAAGAATTGTTGATGCATCTCTAGAGTATTCGGAGCCTGAAATGAATGACAATATTAACCAAAGAAGCGAGACAGGTGTTCGAGCCTGTGATCTTGACAAGATTCTCTGTTTTCATCAGCTTCCTGGAACTATCTACTGATCTGGTCGGGGTAAAGATTCCCCTTTATGCCAGTTTCTAAATCTCACCTCAAGCAAAATTGTTCATTTATAGTTCTTCAGAATTTAAGTTTGCAATTACCTCTTGCTATTCTCTTTCATTATTCACGCAATTTGAGATTGTAGATAAGAATATAGAGGCAAGTAACAGGCTCAGTCTACGATATATCATGACTCATGAGTTAAGACGTCTTGCCATTCTGATAAATGATTAGCTTCATGATGTACATGATCTTGCTAGAAAATACCCCTATGCCTTTTTCTTGTGTTGTATCTTGACTGATGCTTATGGCTGTAAATAAGTCTAATCAAACCAAACATCAAACTATTCAAACTTCTTTGATTATTGTAAAAAGCTTGAAATTGTTTTTGAGCTTGCTTTATTTATTTATCAAGCTGATCTCAAATGAGGTTTTACCAAGGCAAGCTCGAGTAGGTTGCGTTTTCTTATCTACAACTTCTAATTTTCATTTTTATACTTTGAAAGTTGATGCTATTCAAGTTTGACTTGATTAGTTAGCGAACCAATTCTAAACAATCTCTTATTGAGCTAAACTAGTTTCAAGTATGGAGTAGGTTGGTTCACCTTTCAGCCCTTCTAATGCTAGCCTAATTGCCCGATCTCCTCAAGGTACTTGCTGGTGCGAATCCGCAATGTCCTCCTCTTTTCTTTTATGAGCTTGCCCACCTCAAAGTGTATTCAGCAAGCATTCCAATTCAGTGTGATGCAGCACTCATGAAGATGGCACCAGGTCTTGAATCACTTACATTTGCTGGGGGTAAAATAAAGATTACCATTTCCACGCTCCTAAAAGTCCTTTTTTTTTTTTGCAGACTTCGTTAACTTTTGTGTTTATGTGCTTTGGTGGTTCCTTAATGTTTAACCTGTAGTCCTATTCATTGTCTTCCTTGTTTATCTTCATTAAACAGGAATTGTCGAGGCAAGCTGCTGATTACTACGATCAAATTCAATTGTTGCCTGGATATCTATCTTTCCTCAAGGTAATCAAACTGGTATATTTGTACTTTCATAAGCCAACGGAGAGTACTTTGGTGAAATTTTTTCTGCGGAATGCTGTAAAGCTTAAGGAGCTGTTGATTTATTCACAGCATGAGGGGCATAAGGTGGATGAAGTTGGAGATCATCTGCTAATGTTTCTCCAATCCCATGATTGGAGAACTCTAAGAGCTCTAAGAGTCTAATTGCGAGGAGAACTCTAAGAGCCTTGTTTTAATTATGGGCCAATTCCAGTGATTGCAGGTTAATGAAGGTTGCTACTAGCCCACTGAACACTTGTCACCACAAGTAACTGGACAAATTAAAGGGAAATGAAAACTTTTCACCAAGATGACTAGAACAAAATTATGCATTCATTTTTCCATCACAATTAGGGGTATCGAGTGGGCCTTACGAGTTAGATTTGACAAGTCCAAGTTTGGCTTATAAAAATAAAGTAGCACTTTCATGTTTTGGGACTCAGTATCTAGGCTCAATGTGTAAAACTCATACTCAGTTCACCAAAATACAAGAGTTTGGCCCAATGCGAACTTGGCCCAAATTCACAATTAATACATAATTTTAAAAATAATATACATATAATATTTATTTTATTGTATCATAATATATATATATGTTATAAACTATTTACATTATAATATATAATTATTAAATAACATACATCATTATGAACAAAAAAAATAGCTATTTATGTACTTAATTGATCAGGTCAAGTCGAGTTTTAATCAAGTTGGGTCTCTTTAAACTCAAACTCAGCTCACAATTTAATTGAGTCTTAACCTTAACCTAACCCTACAGCCCAATAATATGCAAGGCTCGACTCAAATTAATTCGGATCAAATAGGCCGAGTTTAGGTTGATCCAACCCATTAACAACCCTAATGACAACCACTATTTTTCACTTTCTTTTTGGTATGAAAACAGCCTACTTATATAAATAGTTGCCCGGCAGTAAAGCCTTTTGTTTTTTTTTTTTTTCAATTCTCCTACTACTCTCTTAAAGCCAAGCACATTACCAATTAATTTGTATTTCTTAGACAAGATTATTTCATGCATTTTAGATTATTTTTTATTTTCATGATGGTTTTTCAACTATTTTCGGTAAAATAATTATATTTAAATACTCTATTTAATTAAAATTTTTCATAAAATAATGTGAGAAAATATTTATACATGTACGAGGCAAAAGAACACATTCTGCAGAAACATTTTATAAAGAGTGCATAAAACAAGTATATTTGTTTATTTTAAATATTGTATTTCTTAGGTACAATTTTCCAAGGAAATATTTGTAAAAAGGTACAAAGAATGAGTAAAAAAAAAAAGGAAAGACATAAAGAAAGGAAGAATGAAAGGTTGCAATTTTTATAAAATTCGTAAATAAGGCAAAAGGATTAAAAAAACACGTTGTCATTAGCATTACTTTGGGGACAATATGTTCACATTGATATTGATGCAGACATGCATCCATATGCACGAGTATTGGTGGCTTTTTCCTCTTCTATTTTAACTGTGTGCACATCTAAACAAGTATTGTTAGCCTTTTCTCTCGTACTAATGTTCAACAATTCTATCTTCTACGTAAGATATAACCACCATGAGACTTTGTGTAGAAGATACTGTTATGAGAACTTTGGTATTGTGAGTCTAGGATGTGGAAAAGAAGGAAATATATTAGTTCTTTAAATCCAGAAATGACAAGGAATATTTAGGCAAAAATGAAAGGACAACATGTTCAAATGGACATTGTGTAGGAAATTTCACAAAAAAAAAGGGCTCATGATGGTGTATACCTTTGTTCCCCGAAGGACCACCATGGGGCTCATAGTGATTTGCTGGTATTCCTCGCTCATAGCTAAATTGAACAATGAACACAACAGAACCAACATGAAATGGGGACTTGATTAACTTTTTCCAAACCAAGTTCTGCTTAATTAGTATTACAGAAAGGCAATGAAATCCTATCTAAACAGTGTGTTGTAATCCAGATATGAAATCTATAACCATTCATGTAGTGATCAAAACCTCAAGAATGGAGGTAGGTTAAAATAGTCTACAACTAATTAAGAATCCATCTTTCCCAGTTTATGCCTGAATATGGGAAACCATTTATTACTCTGTGGGATGAAGTGAACCTCGATTTCTGGGTTTTAAATACTCTATTTACTTAAAATTTTTCATAAAATAATGTGAGAAAATATTTATACATGTACGAGGCAAAAGAAGACATTCTGCAGAAACATTTTATAAAGAGTGCATAAAACAAGTATATTTGTTTATTTTAAATATTGTTTTTCTTAGGTACAATTTTCCAAGGAAATATTTGTGAAAAGGTACAAAGAATGAGTAAAAAAAAAAGGAAAGACATAAAGAAAGGAAGAATGAAAGGTTGCAATTTTTATAACATTCGTAAATAAGGCAAAAGGATTAAAAAAACACGTTGTCATTAGCATTACATTCAGGACAATATGTTCACATTGATATTGATGCAGACATGCATCCATATGCACAAGTATTGGTAGCTTTTTCCTCTTTTATTTTAACTGTGTGCACATCTAAACAAGTATTGGTAGCCTTTTCTCTCGTATTAATGCTCAGTAATTCTGTCTTCTAAGTGAGATATAACCACCAAGAAGGTTTGGTGAGGGCAACTTTCATGTGCAAAAAGTTGCAAAATTATACAGCTTTGCCACCTTGAATGTCACGGAGTTGATCGTTTTACCAAAACTGAAACTCCTGGGCTTGAATTATGTCATATCAAGTAATGACAGTTCCATTCAAATAGTTAATTCTTATACGCTGTCAATTGCTTCAGGGTCTGCATTTTTGTGAATATAGCAGTTAGATGAAACTCGTGTTCTAATTCCTAGATGATATCGTTATCATTGAGTAATGTGAAGGCAAATAATTGACCTGAATCCGAGCCCTATAACTGGAGCATTTGCACTTGTTATGAATTGTAAACATACCCAAGTCCTTATCCTGCAGATGCATATCATAATGCAAAGAAATATTGGTCAAATTGGTTTCTGCCAGGTCTGTTTCTTTTATTGTGATTGTATGCATTGCAGAATACTTGATTTCGTAGATGTGAGATTGTATGGCTGTGTGTGTAGATCAAAAGTGAGTACTTTGTAATATTGAAAGTTCACTAGATTAAATATCTTTCTTTACTTCTTTTTCCTATGTCACTTCAAAATTGATTAATACATTCAATCTCAGGATCTACTCACAACTAGTAGAATTGCTGCACACAAAGGGCAATTATACAACATCCCTATCATTCTGGTACGTTTCTTACTATTTTGATAACCATACATAATTTTCGTCAAAGGAATTCGTAATATCAACAAGGTGACATGTCCAAGTTCTGCATATGAGAGCACTAAAATGCCTTTCCTGTCTCAATTGCTTTATCTGCACAGTTCCATAGTTAGCCTGGTCAGAGATGCATGAACTTCCCCTCCAATATGGAGTCGTAAAGCTACATACTGAATCAATTCTATCTTTTGAAAGATCCAAAGACACCATTTCTTATTTTTCATTTCTCAAGAGGATAAATACGGATAGCATTTATGATATACGATTATTGGAGTGTATTGGAAGAATTCATTTGCGAGAAAAAATGTGGAACCTGTGTGTATGTTTGGAAGTAGTTCATGAACCTCGTACACTGTAGCATCTATCTATATTAATGCCACCAATACTCAATTTCTGAGACTCCATCTGATCACCGTTTTAGTTCCTAAATATGCGTACGTATGGTTTAGGGAGAGTACTTGTGAAAAGTCAGTTTGCGTTTTCCTTGTTACCAAATACATTGAATTATTATTGAGAACCTTAACAGTGTCAATTGCAACCAAGCAGACCTTCCGTTTTCCCAACTAACCTACAAATATGGAATTCTAGCTTCCAACGAATGAAGGAATCAACCAACCAATTCCAGTTCTAATCCAAAATCCAAGTGATCTTAGCTAGTTCGAGTTCTAAGTTGAAAAATTGGAAGCATGGACAAGAGAAGAAGTCGAAGTAAGGAATTATTGGACCATAAAAAAGATAGAATCAGTGAACTCCCCGAAAGTGTTTTGAGTCACATCCTATCCTGTTTGCCAACAGAGGATGTTGTTAGAACTAGTGTCTTGTCAAGGAAATGGGAGTACAAATGGACTTCCATTTACAACTTAACCTTTGATGATAGAAAGAGATTTTGTTACTCGCACAGGCGGAGGAAATGGAAGAGGAAGAAGCAGCCTAAAAAGACAGATTTTATGAACTTTGTGGACAGAGTTCTTGCTCTTTCTAAGAATTCATCGATCAAAGGGTGTCACCTTTTGTGTCTAGACGTGTATGATCCATTTCGTATGAAAACTTGGATCACTGCTGCTCTAAGCTCTAATGTCCAGAGGCTTCTTATTTCATATGCAGCTAGTTCGAGTTCTAAGTTGAAAAATCCAAGTGGTTTTGATGGCTTGTTTCATTTAATTTCATAGAATTTAACGAATATATAGCTAGTTTCATATCACATTAATAGGAATAGGATAGTTATAGGTACAGTTAATACATCAGTGAAAGCATGTATCACATATATTTGGAAATTACGCCATAGCCAACCAAAATAATGAATTCAATTAATTGGTTATTTCATTTGCATAATTAGATAGTAATTCCATAACACTAAGCATATTTGCATGTCAATTATGCATGTCAATTATTACTACTTGTCTTGCATGTTGGTAGTGTAGATCCATTTGCTTTATTTGTAATAATCTAAATAAAAGAGGAGTTCGAATAACACCAGTAGTTGATAATATTTCTTGTAGGATCGACATCTAATATCCCCTATATTTGATAAATGATTTGTATACTTACACAAAATGGGATATTTTGGCTTTTAAAATTTGGTGTAAAGCAAAAGCCTGATCGAACCAAGTCATAGCAGAAACTTTGCCAATGTTGTGGAGTAAATTGTTACGAAACATGTATAGTTTTACTACTTCAAGTGTATATTCCAAGTTGTTTTTGTCCAAAATATGCAGCTCAAAAACTTGGACAACAAAACATAATTGATGTTGCAGGAGCAATCATTGCTTGTTTGTAGGCATTTGACTTGTAAACTCAAAACATGGTTGGCATCGAGGAGGAATCATTGCTTGCATAATTTGGTACTTGAGGAGGAAACGTTTGTTCTAGGCATTTGAGTCGTGGTGCAGACTTCTACTATCCCGCACTATTTCAGATAATTCCCATCACAGTTTCTAGTTTAAGTTTATACCAAAGTATTATTTTAAACAATGACCCTATGATTAATTCTTGCTCTGATTCTATGATAAAGAAGACAACAAATAGCGAAAAAATAATTGACAGACTCAGTTAGGAAGCCATCTTTGCTATATATAAGTGATAAAAGCCAACTATGTCTATTTTTTTTAAGAAAAAAAAAATCTATAGTGCAACAACAACTTGCATTTTTCTTTCAAGCACTTCCTTAAATCCTCAAGTGTGAAGAAGCTAATTTACAACACTAGTGGAGAAATATACCTTCCTGGTAAACGAGTCATGCAACAAACACTACAATGTGGTGCTGGTGATGCACTCAATATTCCCAACCAGAATTGGCCTATTTCTTCCCCTATCTGGGGTATGGTTCAGTAATTGATGCCTCATTTACAGAGCTTGGAATTGAAATTCTTTCGGTATTAGGTTGCTCAACTTCCAGCTCTTCCACAATGCTTTCCGATCCATGGCTCCGGAAAACTGCTGGACGATGTGGAGTTGGTAGGGTAACAGAGCTACTATTGAGCATATTGACCACGGAAACCATTGTAGGCCTTTTAAACAAATAGGTAAATTACATTTTTAGCTTTTAACATATAAATGCACTCTCAGTTTAGTTCTTAAATTTTTATTGTGGACACTTCACCCTAAAGGTTTTAAATTGTCCCACTTCAGTATAATTATTAATGAAATCATTAAAACAAATGGAATATTCCATCCCACTTTGATCATTACTTGCCATTATCCCATCAGTTTTGACAATTGACTGAGTGATTGTGATGATATGTGACAAATGTGATGCATTAGGAGGTGAAGTATCCAAAATTAAAGTTTAAGAACTAAAGTTTGAGTGCGTCTGTGGTTTAAGGATCTAAACTAGAATTCACACCAATTAAACATTTGTCTAGAGGCAATTTGTCCGTCATTTCCATAAAATGGCAAGTCAAGTAAAATAGAACAAGATCACATGGAACAACAAAAAATTACTATAAGTATGTCTAGATTGAACCCACCAAAGAGAAAGGAGTCAAGGCTTTTGTTAGGAACAAATTCATAGATGAGTATCTTTTCATCTCCTTCCAGGAAAAATCCCAATAGTCGAACTAGATTTCTGTGTTGAAGCTTTGCAACTACTACAATTTCATTTTTAAATTCTTCTGCACCTTGCCCTGAGCTCCTTGACAGCCTTTTAACAGCTATTTCTTGTCCATTACCAAGTACACCCTGAGTAAACATGCATACTAGAATTTAATTGAAATATTAAATGTGTAGATATTCAAATTCACAAAAGCAAAATATTTCATGCAGAGACCTTGTATACACGACCAAATCCACCTTCGCCAATTTTGCTATCCACAGAGAAGTTATTTGTGGCAATTTGAATTTCAGTTAAGCTATACTGTAAGGATTCGGCTGTAAAGATTTCAACAACTCCATCTACACCAGGGATAAGCGACTATTAGTACAAAAATCTCTGAGGTTTCCTGTAATTGCAATCAATAAACTTTACCAGTTGCCTCCTGCTGTGCCATAGCAGCATATCGCTTCCCTGATCTTCTTTTCAGGAAGACTAAAGCTATGATAAATAGCACAAAAGCAACCCCGATTAGTGGGACAGCAATTGGAAAAGCTGCTCGTAGGGGTCTTCGCCCTTTGCCTGGATTAAAGGAAGTTTAATTTACTTCAAAAGTCAGCTCATAGGAGATCAAGTTTGCTGAACTTTGGATTAGTGTAACTCCGAGACAGCCCATTACATAGACGGATAGCTACGCAAGAACACATTATTTGAAAAAATATTCATTCAGTATGCTTTAAAAGTTTTTCGCCACCTTTTCGTCTCACATACTCCATGTTGACGGTAAATAGAAAAAAATTTTGACGATCAATTTTCAATCCCAGCATACCAATTGTTCTAGTTATGGATTAATAGACTTCAGTAATTAGCTTGGCTTCCCTGTGGCTTCAGTAATTTACAAATTTAGCTCTGTGTTTGGACCAAATTACAACTACGCTTGTAAATGCGGCTGTCCAGATCCAACCGTTGGATATAATCAAATGACAATAATGGCCCACTTTAAAAAGACTTGGAAAATAAAAACCAAAACAAATGGGATAGCGTTTTTAGGCACAAGAATTGCTAGCAAAAAAGCCGAAGATAATTAATTACTAAATTTAGAAAAGTTGGGTGGCAAATTAGCAAATAGGTGTTTCCCCCAGAAGAACAAGAAAGTACGTATCAGAATCGAACGAGATAAAAGACAAAGAAGTGGAGAAGAAACATTAAAGATAAAGTAAAGGAAGATGCACCAATACTAAGAAGAAAGAAATACAAGATAACCAAACCAACGGTGTGGAAAGGCAAAATAAAATGAGGAAAAAAAAAAGAAGAAGAAGAAGAAAGCACCTTTTCGTCTCAAACCTTATTTACTCCATTTCAGATCTATTACAACTGCCACTGCAATCACCATAACCACCTCCTCATTTTAACGTACCTATTCCTATTCAATTCCCTCGAGACTGGTATCACCAAGTCATTTTCTCCTTTCTACTTTTTCCTTCGCTTCATAAGCATACCGACATACATACATACTCGCGTCACGCGTATATACATACATATATGGTATTATAGTTGTGGAATTTGAACATATGTAATGGTAATGCTGGTAGATGAGATTTGGGCATTTTTGTTTCCTTAGATGGAAAGGTAATGTAGTTTTTAAAAGGGAAAATTGTTTAAAACATTTT
Organism: Coffea arabica; assembly: GCF_036785885.1. Classification (NCBI taxonomy): domain Eukaryota; kingdom Viridiplantae; phylum Streptophyta; class Magnoliopsida; order Gentianales; family Rubiaceae; genus Coffea; species Coffea arabica. Next base: position 39,630,134 of record NC_092318.1, on the reverse strand, counting down.
TCACATTTCGTTTAATAAATTTTTTGTTATTCACTTTTAAAATTCTCAACTTAAATTTTTTGATAATTTCTTATCCTGAATATGATCCACACATGATTAATTTTTTGGGGCAAAAAAGTGAGACCCATCTGCAATTAAATAATCGACTCGATCGATATTTTTGTCCTTAAAAATATAGGATTTTATTCAATCATATTCATTTTTTTTTCTAAAAAAGTGGGATTTGACTCAATTTGTATTTGTTTTGCAATTAAAAAAAATAAAATTTGACATTTTTGTGCATATAAAAAATTATTGCATGTCAATCATCGAGTGATTTTAAGTTAAAAGTGGTCAAAAATTTAGGTTTGTACCAAAATTTACTAACTTGAATTTGTAAGGAACACAAAATTAAGATTTTAAAAGTGATTGACGAAAAAATTCATTTGATAAAATGTAAGAATCGTTTTAAATGATCTTCTTTTTTTGAAAACTTAATGTACGACAGAGTTTAATAGTCTAAAATTGTGCTCTAAACGACTAGAGGCCGATCAATGAGCAGATTGGTTGTGTAAAGTAAAGTTGGCTGCTTAATGGAGCTTGGATGCTGGAGCCCTATTGTAACCATGGTTATCAAGATTCGGATCAGCAAAATCGATTCGGATCGTATATAGAATCGAAAATTGCCTTAATTTGTATAGGATCGTTAGCATCGTTCGTGGGATCGTAGGATCATATATAGGATCGTACGATCCTACGATATCCCATTGTGATCCTACGAATTTTTGAGAATTTTGTAAATGTAGGGCTAAATGGAAATATTTTGAGCATTTTTGTAATTTATCAAAGAATTAGATCCTTTAATTATAATTTTGCAACAATTTTTGTCTCAAAAACAAATTAAAAGGTACAATAAAAAAGGATTCGGGAGCAAATGAATGAAACAAGCAGAGACAAAGTCACAAAAGACGAAGAGAGAAAAAGATTCTTTGGTTCTTCCCAATCTCCATTCCATACTTTTGCCCTATCTAGATTCCAATAAAATTTCACAAAATTTTGCCAATTTCCCATCTCTAATTCTCTATTGTCTTTGCATCCTTGTCCAAGTTCAAAGAATTTCTGGCAAAAGAAGTCGCCCAACGAAAACAACTACGAGTACTCGTAACGCCTAATTTGATTGTTTATTTTAATTATGCCTATCAGCTATATATGTGTACTAGATACTTTTACTATCAAGCGTCAAGATAGGTTGTTTCTTATTTCTAATTAGACAAGATGCTCGAACCTTTTCTTTTCATTTTAGGGTTCCGTTGCTTTATTTCTTGTCAAACTATAGGTAAAAAATGTTATTTGTTTATAAATCATTTACTTATTTAATATTTTTAAAGTTGTACAAAACTGTATATGAATTTTAAATTAATTAATTTAGTTAATTTGGAAATTTTTTATGGAATCTTACTTACAATCCTATGATCCGATCCTATTAAACTAAAATCGATCCTACGTAGGATCCCATTTTGCAAACCTTGATTGTAACTGTTAGGACTGGCCCAGGAATAAACAAACTGGTATCAGAGCTGGTTGATATATTTTGCAAGACAGGTTCATCTGGTGGGGCCCGTCCATCTTGTGGAGCCCACTCATCCTGTGGGTCCGTTTATCCGTGGGACCCGCTCACCTTGTGGGGCCCGTTCATCCCGTGGGGCCCGCTCACCCTGTGGGGTCCGCTAACGAGACTTACATATTTGTTTGACCAGTTTTTTGAGACAAATTTTAAATTACAGATTTTGTAGTAATAATGACGATAACAAAGACGGTTGTCGAGAAATTCGACAGAAATGTCAACTTGGGGATGTGGCAGCTCAAGATGGAGGCTATACTTGTTCAAGACGGAGTTGATCTAGTGATTCACATAATCGAGAACAAACCAGAAGATGTAAAGGATGTGAATTTCATGGAAATAGATAAGAAGGCCAGACTCAGCATAATCTTAAATCTCTCCGATGAAGTTTTGCGGAAGGTAGCAACGGAGACTTCGGCCAAGGTTATGTGGGATAAATTGAAAGCTTTGTATATGAAGAAGACAGTCGAGAATTGGCTATATTTGAAGCAAAGTTTGTATATGCTTCGGATGTCTGAAGAAAATATTTTTAGGTCTAACAATGAGTGGAATTTAGATTCGGATTGTTCATATCATATGTATCCCAATAGGGACTGGTTTTCAACATATGAATCAACTGAAGGTGGAATTGTCTTAATGGGTAACAACGCCGCTTGTAAAGTTGTTGGCAAAGGCACAATCCAGATTAAAATATACGATGGTATTATGAGGACGCTTACAAATGTTAGACATGTTCCAAATTTGAAGAAAAATCTCATCTCTTTGGGCACTCTTGAGTCTATTGGGTGCAGGTATTCAGGTGGAGATGGAGTTCTCAAAATCATTCAAGGAGCTCTTGTTGTTATGAAGGCACACAGATCTAGTACTTTGTATATTTTGCAGGGATCTACTGTTACAGGTGCTGCTGCTGTTTTAACATCATCTTTGTCAGATACAGACATCACCAAATTATGGCATATGTGTTTGGAGCATATGAGCGAAAAAGGCTTGAGCATACTGAGCAAAAGAGGACTTCTTTGTGGACAAAGTACCGGGCCATTGGAATTCTGTGAACATTGTATTTTTGGGAAGCAGAAAAGAATCAGCTTTAGTTTACCAGCAATTCACAAGACAAAAGGTACTCTTGATTACATTCATTCAGATCTATGGGGTCCTTCTCATGCTCCTTCTAAAAATGGTACCAGGTACATGTTGACTTTAATTGATGATTATTCAAGGAAAGTTTGAGTATATTTTCTTAAACATAAAAATGATGTTTTCTTAACTTTCAAACAATGGAAAGATTTGATTGAAAAACAAATAGGAAAACAAATTAAGCGGTTGAGAACAGATAATGGCATGGAATTTTGTGGAGGTGAATTTGATAGATTTTGCAAAAATGAAGGAATTGTTCGGCATCACACTGTTAGGATGACGCCTCAACAAAATGGTGTGGCCGAACGTATGAATAGAACGCTTTTGGAGTGAGTATAGTATATGATCTCCAATGCAGGGTTGACAAACGACTTTTGGACAGAAGCGATCAATATAGCCTGTTATATTGTCAACCATTCTCCTTCTGCACCTCTTGATTTCAAAACTCCTGAGAAAATTTTGTCAGGTACTCCTGCTGATTACTCCAATTTAAAAGTTTTTGGGTGTCCAGCATACATGCACGTGAATGATGAAAAATTAGAGCCTAGGGCTAAAAAATACATTTTTCTTGGATGAAAGGATACAGATTATGGTGTCCTGATCCCAAATTTATAATCAGTAGAGATGTTACTTTTGATGAGTTATTTATGTTATCTTCCAAGAAGGAGTCTTCTAGTCCTTGTACTACTGATAGTAAACAGAAGCAGGTGGAACTTGATATTGGCAGTTCCGATCCTTTTCATACCAAATCTTCTATTCATCAAGTGCCAGTAGATGCACTTGAATCTACTGTTGAAGATAGTTCTGATAAAGAGAAATATTCCATAGCTAGAGATAGACCAAGGAGAGACATTCGATCACCACAAAGATATGCAAATTTAGTTGCATATGTTTTGTCTATTGCAAAAGAAATTGATGCAGTTGGTGAGCCTTCCACCTATTCAGAAACAGTTTCTTGTGATGATTCTACAAAGTGGTTGATTACGATGAATGAAGAAATTGAATTTCCTCATCAGAATGAAACTTGGGTTCTTGTAAAGTCGCAGTCAAATAAGAAAATAATTGGTTGCAAGTGGGTATTCAAGAAAAAGAAAGATGTTCCAGGGGTTGAAGATGCAAGGTATAAAGCACGATTGGCTGCAAAGGGCTATAGTCAGGTACAAGGTGTTGATTTTAATGATGTATTCTCACCTGTTGTTAAACATAGCTCTATTCGTATTTTACTTGTTTTAGTTGCCATGTATGATTTGGAGTTAGAGCAGCTTGATGTTAAGACAGTTTTCTTACATGCCGAACTTGAAAAACAAATTACATGAAGCAATTCCAGGGTTTTGAAATTGAAGGTAAAAAAGACCATGTTTGCTTGTTAAATAAATCCTTATATGGACTGAAACAGTCTCTAAGACAGTGGTATAAAAGGTTTGATTCCTTTATGTTGGATCGTGGTTATTTGAGGAGCATGTATGATAATTGTGTTTACTTCCGGAAGTTAGATCATGATTCTTTTATCTATTTATTACTTTATATTGATGACATGCTCATTGCTGCCAAGAATTTGTCAGAAATTCACACTTTGAAACTGCAGTTAAATAGTGAATTTGAAATGAAAGATTTGGGAGCAGCTAAGAAAATTCTTGGCATGGATATCAAGCGAGATTGAGGAGTAGGGAAGTTATTCTTGACCCAGAAAAATTACCTTGAGAAAGTCTTGGAGCGTTTTGGCATGAAAGATGCTAAACCAGTATCTACTCCTCTAGCTAGCCATTTTCGGCTATCTGCTGCTCAATCACCACAATCAGATGAAGAGGAAGAATATATGGCACGGGTTCCTTATTCTAATGTAGTCGGCAATGTTATGTATGCAATGGCTTGTACTCGTCCAGATATCTCACATGCAGTCAGTGTTGTTAGCAGATATATGTCCTGCCCTAGTAAAGTACATTGGTAGGCTATGAAATGGATTCTCAGATACTTGCGAAGTATTTCAAATACATGTTTGAAGTTTGGAAAAAATAATAACACTTTGATTGGTTTTGTAGACTCAGACTACGCTGGGGATCTTGACAGGAAAAAATCACTTTCTGGCTATGTATTTTGCATTGACAGTTGTGCTGTCAGTTGGAAAGCTACTCTACAACCTGTCGTAACTTTATTTATTACAGAAACAGAATGTATGGCTGTGACCGAAGCAATCAAAGAAGCTTTGTGGCTGAAGAGTTTATTTAGCGAACTTAGTCTACATCAAGGTGTTACTGTTATTCATTGTGATAGTCAAAGTGCCATACACTTGACTAAAGATTAGATATATCATGAGAGGACGAAGCATATTGATGTGAAGTATCACTTCATTCGAGGATATCATTGCTGAAGGAAAAGTCCTTATTCAGAAAATCAATACTAAGAACAATCCAGCCGATATGTTTACGAAATCTCTTCCAATTTACAAGTTCAAGGAGTACTTGGATTTGATTGGTGTTCATTGTTCATGATATGGCCCGTTGGGGCTTATATGGAGAAAGTGGAGCAAGTTTACTATTGTCGATGGTGGGACTCAAAATTATGCCAAGGTGGAGGTTTGTTGAGCCGCAAGGTTTGACTTTTGTGGCAAAAATTTTTCATTCCACATCGGAAGAAGCTTTAGGAGTTCCTTTGTTTGCTTCCTATAAATAAGGGGGCTTAGTGGTGAAGAAGGGTGCACCACTCAAGAAATTATTATATGGGTTATTAGTTTTTTGGGTCATTTAACCCATTTATAGTCAAATATTTTAGGCTCTCTTGTTTTGAGTTTAGGAATATTTCCTAAACCTTTTGTAAGTGCCATTTTGGCTTAGGAACCACTTTCCTACAGCTTTTGTTTTTCTTCTTCATAGTAGAAATATTGCTCCTCCCTCGCCCATGGACATAGGTCAATTTGACCGAACCACGTAAATCTTCTGTGTCTTTTATTTGCTTTATTATTTGTCTTTATTGAGTTGCCATAATCCTTTTATATGGTCGGTTTTACCGCTTAATTGTTATATGGCTGGTGTCTACCGCCTAATCATTATATGGTCGGTTATATCACCTATTTTGTTCTAACTTTAGTTTGTTTACTCTTGCACCGGTCCTAACAGTAACTAGTGAAGTAAAGGTTAAAGGCAAATGTTTGCTATAAAGGAACGAGGAAAGGAAGAGGTTACCGTTGCCCATTAACCGGGAATCGAGGACAATGTCATATGTTGATGGGCATTTTGGAACATTCAACTTGTCTTTTTGTTGACCAGTCAAAGTATAATGTGTCAGTCGAGACTCGAGGTTAACTAATGCAAAAGAGCTCATATCCCTTTCAGTCATAGCATTATCAGGGACCCGGGACCCTATGGTTTTTTTTTTTTTCCGGAGACAGAAAATTGTAGTATATCCTAATCTAGGATACACTAGGGGAAGAGTGGATCTAAAGAGGTTCATGGGTAATTCGGAAGGGACTGAACCATCACCAAATCAAACGGTTACGTAATACACCTGCTTGAATTTTTTGAATCAAGTCCACATTTTAATATGGTAATTGATGAGAGGCAAGGTATGGTAATTCACCAAGCCTTAAAGGCTTGATGATGACCGGGCTGGTAGTTGGACCTCTATGGTTACACGCACTATTTTTAAAACTCGGATTGGTGGACTCCATCAGTCAAAACGAAAGTGGTTAGTTATTTGGTTTGAGTCATCTTTAAAAATCGCATGTTAGAAACTCGTTCAAATTGGTTTTATACTTTTTTTTTTTTTGCTTTTTTTTCCCGTTGCTAATTTCTTTTTCTTTTTCCAAAATTTTCTTCTTCTTTAGAGCCTTAATTTGATCCCTCCAACAATTTGGTAATATGTATTGGAAATCACAAGCACAAAGTTCTAAGAGAAAATAACAAAAAAGGAAGAGAGAAGATAGATCTATGAATATATCTTCATTATCAACTTCTAAAGATCTAGATCTAAATGAAAAAAAAAAAAGAATGAATGAAAATAGAGGAAGAGAGAAGGAATCCTGCCTATTTGAAGAAAAGAAACAAAAATGAAAATCACAAAATGAAAGGAAAAAAAAAAAAAGAATGCAGAGATTGAACCCCCTGGTAATTTGGTGATGATGCATGCTGCTGATTTGATAATGTCGTGTTTTTTGTTTTTCCTTTTTAATTTGGTGAATTTCTATTTTCGAATAACATTGATTGAAGTTGACTGGAAAGAGCCAAAAAAAAAAAGGGAAAACGCAGGTTGAAACTTGAAAGTTGAAGTGAAGAAGGAGAAGAAAGAGACGCAAATGTTTCCACCTGGTGCATGAGGAGAGGGGTAGGGGTTTGGACCGAATGAAGAGTAGGAAGGCAAAAGGTAAGGTAGGTGGCAACTGCCTTCCAAGTCTAAAATTTTTCTAATTTTGTGTTTTGACCCTTTATGTTTTGAACAATTACAATTATGCTTGCAAATTTCTTTTATAATTCTCGTGTGCAACTTTAGCTTTTGTACTTGGTACAAATAATTGTCAATTTTGTTTACGACTTATCATGCATGTGCATTTGAACTTTACAAAAGTTAACAAATTAATTTGAAATATGATTGTTGAATTTTTATTTAAAATTCGTATTAAGTATTTGATATTGATTTGTCATTTTGTTCAATTTGTAACTCAATTGTGTTTTAAGAATTTGATGTGATGCAAGGACTATGAGGTAAAAATGAACCTAATTAATGTATTAATAGTATTTTTTATTTTTTATTTTTAAAAATTAATATAAGTTTATGACGTCATAATGACATCATCTGATTTTTAATACCGGTATGATTCGATCGAACCCATTGACCCTTGAATTCAATCAAATCGATTGCTGGTAGGAGTTTCAAAAATAGGTTACAAGTGCCACCATAGAGGGCTTTTTGTAGCTCAGATGAGGCCAAGCTTACTTCTTGTGATCTAGGCAATGATAGCATGATTAACCTGCAATCCTATCAGTCTCTCACCCCATTATCAATACTTAGCATTACTTAGTAACATGGTCAAACTTTAAAATCTGATTGGTAATTTGGTCAAATTTCATGGAAATACATGCACAATAGGTCTGACTTATAAGTTGGCCGTAAAAAAACACAGTACATTTTACTTATCACTTCCTAACTCACTCTCGGTCTCATCTTGTATTATATTGTCATATATTGTTGATGAACAAGCTATTTTAACTCTTTTTTTTTTCTTCTTCTTCAGAATTCCAAGAACCACTAACTATGTAAAAAAATGATAATAGACTAAAATGCCAAATTTTAATTAAAAAATCAAATTTTTACGAGTTTTTAGTATATATATACCTCCTATACTCATTAAACAAACTATATACTTGCAGAATTTGAGATAATTAGATTATTAAATTTGGTTTAAGGCAAGACCTCGTCAATTGGATAAATAAAAGGAAAACTAAAAGAAACGTAATGGAGAGAAGCCCCACCCAGTTTCTCAAATCAAGCTATCATACCTATGGGATTCTACGATGGCGACCACGCTATTATTTCAATATATATTCTATAGTTAATTACCATTCTAATGATTGCAAAAAGGCTAAATATGTAGATAATTACTGTCTTAGGAAGTATAAGTCCACTTAAAATTCTACCATATATGACAAATCATGAGTGCCATGATCAGTATGATGTGCTTATGCTGAAATCTGTTTTGTACTATATGCCAATGCTGAAATTTACTCCTTGTACAAATTCTACTGTCATTCACACCAATTATAAATGTATTAAAGGTTTGGATTTAAATAAAGTTATGCGAATATAGCCCTTTCATTTTCATTTTCGATCCAGAATTCAATAAAAACAAAAAAATTGTAAGAATCAAGTCTGTTTTTAACACTAGGGGAAAAAAATGGTCAGAGCAAGACTCCAGAACATACCTTTAGTGGAACTAGGAGGAGGAGCGCCAGTGAAGGGATGTAAGTTTGACATAGGCGGTGGTGCAGGGGATGCACTATTGTAGAAGCGGTAGAGCTCATACCTAATATTACAGCTTGGAAAGAGCACTCTGCCTCCCACTCTGATAGTACAACAAAGGTTCAGATTGGTTCTGATAGCACTTTCAAGGCACCCTTTGCAGTCATCACCAGATATATCTGGTGTGCACTGTGTAAGGGCATACAACGTCTGAAAAGCGGAAAAGTTGGCTTGTTGAACAGCAAACTTTTTGCCCCATGTTTGATTTGCAGCCTGATCCGCAGCGTTATACAACAAATTTCCCAATAGCAATACGAAGTTGTACCAGTCCGATTCAGTGACATTTTGTACGTTGTACATAGCCAATCTCACTCCGAAATCAACCTTGGAGAAGATTGTCTGGTCAGAAAAACGCAACAAGCACTCATCATACCAAACAATAGCAGCCGTCTGATTCGGGCACTCTTGAAATACTCTTGTGCTGGCATTTGCTACACATTCTTTGCAAACATCAGGGCTGAGATCGCCTCGACAGAGAAGGAGGCCATAGACCGTGTTAGAAGGGTCATTACCAGTACTGAAATTATAGAAGCCATTGGTGTCTGTTCGAGATGCATTTGAAGACAGGGCGTCAAGCACGAAATTCAGATTGGTTCTGTAAATGCTGCCAGTAGTGCTGTTAGGGTTGTATGTAGCGTTTCCACAGTAAGGCGCAAGAAAATTAACGGGGCTAGTGAGTGTGGTATGGAAGCTAAGGAAACAAAGCATGTAATAATGGAAGTGGAACAACAATTTTCGGGAGATCATTTCAAAGGCAGGCATCAAAAGAATAAAAGGCTAACAATCTACAAACCAGATTGGTAAATTAGGAGCCAAAGCATTGGTTAAGGGACCATGAAAGTTGTACAGGCCAGGAAAACGTGTGCTCTAGGAAGACTTTATTTTAGCAAGTCGGAATACGTCGTTTATGGATTTTGACGGGAGTGGAAAATTCGAGGATGCTGACGATATTGAACAATGTCATTGTGACAGATTAATGGAGACCAAGCTAAAAGCTAGTGCTCTAATCGTCCCAAATTCAATCTCTATTTGGTAGTAGAATCGTTCAACACTACTGGGTTTTAACTTTGGATTATTCTTTCTAAACATTGTCAGTGTAAATCCATTTCACACTAATAAGATGCATGACACGTAAATTTTACTCAAATTTTGAATTCATTTTTAACAAATATAGCCTGCACCTAAATAAATAAATAAATAAAATCTTTATGCTGATGGTGTAGATTAGATTAATCCTATTTTTGAGAAAGAGCTCTTTAGATACACTTGAAAAATCATGTAAAGTCTATCAAATTGTTTCTTTTGTTGCCTGTATACAAATGGACCCCAACACGGACAGAAGTATCTAGCCATTTCGCCACAATTGACAGCCAATTTTATGTCTGCCACTGCTTTTCAAATCAAGTTTGATGGCCAGTTAATTTTCTAACTTATTTATTTACAATGGTGCCTGCTGCATTAGTAAGATATATCTTGGGCTGTAAAATATCCAGAGTTCATGCCTTAGTTTGATACAGGAGTAACCACTTTGCTAGTTGACGGTGCCGAACCTGTACAATAATAAATACCTACTCGAGAAAAATACAGATTTTGTATATAGCGGTGAGTAGGGTCGAATTCACAGGGACTGGGGATAATTCATTTCTTCTAGAGTTCAAAGTATGGGGAGTTTTTGGATTAAATGCTAACTAAGTAAATTAAATGCTGAAAATAATTAATTAAAAGAAATAATTAGAGAAACTCTAGCCAATGATACACTTCAGAAATGGTTCATGCACTGATCATCGATGCATAGGTAATTCCACATTTATTAATAGATTAGTTATAGTTGTCATGCACGCGATAAACAACCAACCCTTTCTTAATTTATCGATAGTTAAGGTACGACCGTTAGCTATTTCCCTAACCCAAAAACAACCTTAGGTACGACCGTAGGATTTAATTTTTAGATTGCATTAAGAATTAGAAAGACCCAATCCTAACTAACAAACACGCTACGAGGGTTTGTTTAAGTTAGATCGTATGTTTCCCTGACATAAACCCAATTACGCCAGTTGTTACTGGGATAGAGATAACGAACAATTACGGATTCAATTATCCCTATTCAGCAAAATAACCTATATGAATAATTAATTATTGTGCACTAATCAATCATATACAAAAGCTATAACAATTAAAAACAGGAATCATATAAATACCAATAAATGAAGAAGCGATTAAAATAAATTCGATCTCACAGTAATTGCAGAACCAAATCTTAAATTGTTCCTTGACTAGAATTAAGAAACTAGTTCTCCATTAATGGAGAACAACCCACGCGGAAAGGCTATTCGAAGCTTACAATTCTTGTCTCTCAAATTCCGTCCGATAGTAAAAGAACTACTCCGCGGCCTATAGAACCAAGCGGCTGCCCCTTCCTAGGAGTCACGGTTCTCCCCTCCTTAAAGAAAGGAAAACCTAAGTGACTCTCTAACTCCTCATCTGCCGCCCCCTCATTTCGAAAGCTCAAGAATTCTTTTTTGAAAAGTATTGCCAGTCAAAACAAAAACCAAGTCTGCTAATACTAGTCAACAATAGTGGCTCTTAAGGGTCTCTCACAAAACATACGAGAGATTCCCTTTTTTTCTTCCTTCAATTTCAGTCAAAGCAAGATTGGAAGACAATTGCAATGGTCCCCACTTTCCAAGGTCAACAAAAGATGATAAGCAATACAAAGTCAAGAATGGAGGCTCTTGTCTCCTCAGATGCCTTTCTCAAAGCTGCGGCCCATCTCCCTTTAAAAGCATAGCCTCGCAAAAAACCTAAGCCAGGCGACAAACTAACTCTCGCCCAATTAGATTTCTTCAGCTTCTCAAGCGGCTCCACGTACGACAAATCCTCTAAAATTTAATTTTAAGCACTTTTCAGCATTCAATCCTGCAATTGACACCAAAACAAAATATCAGTAAAATTCACTCAATTACTAGAAATATTTAGTCGAATAAAAGTACATTAATACCCAAAATACCCCCTAAAATGCACCCTATCACTAGTTTCCTGGACATGAGCCATCGGATGACTAGTTTGTAACTATAACTTCTATACGCCATTAAAGGATTTTGGTGGAACTGGAAATTTGAGGATGCTAAAAACATCAAAACAACTTTATTGTGGAGGATAATTGTACTTCTACTAATGCTCTAAAGAATAAATTCGACCTAAATTTTAAAAAAAAAAAAGTTGACCCAAATTGAATCTCTATATAGTAGTTCAACACTGGTTTTAAGAAAGAGTTCTCTAAATATAGTTCAAAGGGGAAATGATGCACAGCCCCGTGGATTCATTCATTGTCACATGACTCTATTAATATGTACGAATATCCATATAAACTTTCTATGGTTTCATATAAAGTGAAAATTTGATGGAAAAATAACCTCTAAAATATATTTATTTGAAATACCAGTATTACATTTAGTTAAACATTAATTCAAACAATGACCAGACCATCTTACATAAAACTATAGGATAATTATGTGAATAAATGCAAAATTTACAAAGGATTAAAATGGATATTCATACAAATCAAACGGGATATTAAGTATATATCATTATTTCGTCCCATGCATTTTTGGAGCACTTCTGTTCAATCACTATAGCCATTGGTGTTTTCTGTCTATTTATTGTATCCCATGAAATCATAGGGCGTTATGTGGACATTTTGAAATTTAAAGGGAATCATGTGTCAATGAAAAACCAAGGGAGGTTATGTGTAATTTACAACAGTCTGTCACATTTTAATAGGACTGAAACTTTCTAATAATTTTCATTGTCAAAAATGCCAATAAACTGTCACGCTACTTTTAATTCTCTACGGTTCCTTGTGTTTGGTGAAGTGGACAAATCATAAGACAAGCATTAATTTAGAGGAAAGAAACGTCTACCCATTTCTTAATGGCCAATTCCATGTCTGTGCTGGATTTTCGATCATATTGACAAGGGTGCCTGCAGCATTAGACCGTGTTAGAAGCCATTGGTGCCTGTTCGAGATGCATTTGAAGATAGGGCGTCAAGCACGAAATTTAGATTGGTTCTGTAAATGCTGCCGGTCGCACTGTTAGGGTTGTATGTAGCGTTTCCACAGTAAGGCGCAAGAAAATTAACGGGGCTAGTGAGTGTGGTATGGAAGCTAAGGAAACAAAGCATGTAATAATGGAAGTGGAACAACAATTTTCTGGAGATCATTTCAAAGGCAGGCATCAAAAGAAAAAAAGGCTAAAAATCCATAAATTACAGTTGTAAAATAGAGTTTTATTTGGTTTTCTTTTTTTTTTACTGACACAGTAGATATCCAAAATTCAACGAATTATATTTCCGGGCCAGACTAATCCAATGTTTTGGTTGAGGGATCATGAAAGTTGTACACGCCACGAAAACGAGTATTCTATAGGATGACTTTACTTTAGCAATTCAGTCAACCAAGTTTTTGACCCAAAAAAAAAGAATTCAGTCAACCAAGTCGCCTGCACGTGAACCATCAGCTGAATTGTCTCTAACTAAAATTCAATACGTCAGTAATGAATTTTGATGGGCTTGCAAAATTCAATACGTCAGTAATGGAAAAATATACAACATTTGACCCTAAATTACATCTATTTAATTTGTATATATTTGATCCAAATTTGATACTTATTCATTATTTTATGTATTCTTTATGTTTTCTTCATATGTAAATATGTAACTGCTATATGTGTGTGTAGTTGTCAGGGGTATTGTAAGATATTATCAAGTTTTCATTTGCATTTTCAAATGCGAATTCTTTCAAATGCCAATTCTTGCAACCATTGTGTTCAATTTTCAATTTTATATGATTTTCATATTATATGAGGTAAAATTAAACATATTGCAAAAATGTTAAACCAAATTGCAACTCATGATTTTCTTTTGTTTCAAATTTTATTTTTTCAATTTTATTTTGAAAGTAAAAATATAAGTACATTTTAAAATGTAAAATAAACTTACAAGTTATGGAAATTTTTCCTTTTACTTCAAAGGTTAACCCCTCAATTTGGAGGTTGAATATGGATTCAACCACAAAATTTCTCCTTTGAAAATTTGAAAACATTTAATTCAATATTTTTGTGTGTGGCCAATTCAAAATTAATATGAAAAATAACTAAATTTGATTTTTTTTTTATACTTTTTGCATTGAATTTTCATTTTATATTTTACCCGCCAAATTTACTTTATAGTAGTGTAACATTGGCAATATGTTAAATTATGTTTTCAATAAAAAAAAGAGAAATTAAGACTCTTGGGCCAATAGAGATAGGAAATGCCAACTATAATTACTATTATTTAAAAAAGAAAATCCCGACACAAACACAACATAGTATATACATATGTGTACATATAATTCTCATAAGCATATAAGAGAAAATTGTAGATTTGTATAGCATAATATATCTTAAATGAAAATTTGTAGTATTACTTTATTTTAATTTTAGCCAAGTGGAAGAAGAAAAAAGGAATAAGGGAAGTGGAATTGGAGGAGGTTGGGCGAGAGAGATGGAGGTTGGAGGGGCTATCCAAGGGTTTGGGAGAATGATGAAGAAAAAGGGGTGGCAAATTAGGGGGCGGGGATAAGAAGTTAGAAGAGAGATGAATGGAATACTAAAGAGTTAAAAGGTAACGGAAAAAGTTGAAAAATGATGATGAACTACAAAGTTAGATAGAGAAAAAGGAAAGAAAGAAAGGAATTGTGGAGTATGATAGAGGTGGTAAAAAAGATAGGAAGAATTGCTCTGTGATTGAAGGTGCAAAGGTCATATGAGACAATGGATAGTCATGACAAGTAAGAGAGAACGAAAATAATGATAGTTTCTAATAATTCTAAAAACGCAGCTTACAAAAATATTTTTAATCTATATTAAAATCTATGAAAAACATTATTTTAAAAGCCCTCAACAATTTTAGGGCTACAAGACAGGAGAAAATTTTTTCTAAAATTGTGGAAAATAAATTAGTCATAATTTATGTGTTTATATTATAAATTTTGATGTATGGATATATATGGGGCTATAAATTAGAAATCTATATTATAAATTTAGTATAACTTTTTAGTCTTTGTCATATATTTTATCCTATATTACAATATATAAATATGTATTATTATTTTGAATTGAAATATAAACTCATGTATAGCACGGACCAAAATGCTAGTTCATGTAAACTGTGGAAGCATTAAGTGGATATTATTAATTCACCAAACGCATTTTTGGAGCACACCTGGTTCAATCACTATAACATTGGCGCTTTCCGTCTATTTTTCATATTACACTAAACAATAGGGGTTTATGCGGATATTTTAAGATCTAAAGGAGATCATATAGTAATATAAAAATCTAGGGGGATTATATGTAATTTACCGTAAAATCCGGCAAAGTCTTTCGCATTTTAATTGGATTGAAATTTCCAATAATTTTCGTTGTCAAAAATGTCAATAAACTGTCCCACTACTTGTGTTTGCAATACATACAAGTATCTTCACAATTTTGTCGAACTGATTTGCATTTCTTAAATTCTTCTTCTTTTGGTAAAGTGGACACATCATAGGACAAGCATTAATTTAGAGAGACCTCAAGGAAAGAAAGGTCTACCTATTTATTAATGACCAATTCCACTTTCGTGCTTGCTTTTCAAAAATATATCAAGTTTTTTAACATATTTACATTTTACAAGGTTGTTGATCTTTGTTTTTTCAAGAAACCGGTCACAATAGAGCTACTCGCGTAAATCCTCGTTTATGTTATCAGTTTTAGTGAACCATGTGCTTGTTGGCATTTCATTGCAATTTTAATGTTAAAATTAACTTTTTAGCATTTCTTTTTTATTTATATTATTTTTCATTCGTGTTAAGAAATTATGGTATAGGATTCATGTCTCATTCAGTATTTTCTTTATCGAAATCACCCAAATTTACAACATATGTATATTTTCGGCCTACACGTTCATGTTGTTCTTAAAATTCTTGCATCTAGTTTAGATATTTATTATGTTTAGTAATTATAATATAGTGCGTTCTTCTAGGGCCTATTAGTGTTTTAATTTCATATATGCTCAAATTATCAAATGGAAATAATTTTTATTTTTTATATATTAATTACAATTATCAGGCCCAAAAAAGGGAAAAGAAGAATAGATTTTTTGAATTAAAAAAGAACTTAAAGAAAAAGGGTTTATCGAGAATGAAAAGGAACTTATATTCTCTTTCTCCATATTCGAACTCAAGCGATGACCAACCTAAAAATCCCCCCATCACTACTAAGTAGTAGGCCATAATATATTCTTTCTTGCTGTGGATGCGAGAGAGAGGATTGAAGGAGGAAATCTTTGTGTAGGGTATTTCAAGTTATTTACAAATTGTTATTGTTTTACTTTAGAATCTTTAAGAATACCCTATGGTACCTTATGATCATGTTCTAAAGCATTTAATCCTGAAAATCTAATGATGAAAACAGGAAGAATTCATGGCTGAAGATTCGGTTTGAATGATGAAGGTTTGACATTTTCCTGATTCTGTAATTTGAAGATCGTGATCATACTAGAAAATTGGAGAACCTATTAAACATGTAGATCTAGTACCTTTTATCCAATCTCCTAAGTGCACGTAATAGAAGGACCTAACTTTTAAGAAAAAGTCAATCAAATTTTCGAGCATTACAAAAGTCAAAATATTGTATCGAGTGGAAGTCAAGCTAAAAATTGAAACTCATATCCAGCTCGATGTTCATTTCGAACCCGAGTTTGCAACATCATTGAGCACGTTAAAAATAAGGCTCAGCCCGATTCGATTACACTTCGACCCACACCAACCCCCGTCACTAATCTCAATATTTGAAATTCCTTCGAGCTCTAAACAGCAACCTATCCTTTATAGACATGCGTCACAATAAACCATCAATAGATACCATTAGGGGAACCGGTGAGACAGACTCTCTCTAACTTGAGAGCTCCTCTCTCTAACTTTAGAGGTTTCCCTCCTCGGTGTGGGAGAGTGGGTGAGGTACCAAAACATAGAACTTTTTCCTACAGCTTAATTTCTTAGATCTAAAAGCAGATCTTTAGTGCATTCTCTGCATTCATGTTCCCTGTCCAGAAGCCACCTTTCTTCCGGCTTCAAAATGGGCGACAAAGTCTGTAGTTGTTTGGAATCGATTGGAGGAGTAAACGCTTTGGGCAAGATATGATCCATTGAGTCTGAGCTTGTGATAGGAAGTTGGAGTGTCGTTATTGTTTCCCTTTCTTTATTGCTGTAATGTGGTCGGTAGTGGGATAGTGGTTTGTTTTGGTTTTTCTTTTTTTCTTCTCATTTTTTCTTGTGCCTGTGCTTTTCCTGTCAAGTGCCTCTCTGTCTTCTGGTTGGTTTTTAGTGGGTACGGATAACACCGCTTTGTCTGTCCTTGTTTTTCTTCACAGGTCTGTCAGTGGGTCTCTCATAGCTCAGAAATAGTGCTTGGTTTCTCAAGGAGCTCAAGTCACAGGAATGGCGGATGCTTTAGAAAGAGCCTTCCAAAATTTCGACTTGTCTGAAACAGAGTTAGGAGGTGTCGATCTGAGTGGTGAGGACTTGGCAGAAGGAGTCTCTGAGTGTAAAGGAAGCCTGGTAGGAAAGCTGATTGGTGAAAAAATTGCCAACTTCACGGGGTTAAAGAACTTTACAAATCATGCATGGGGATACCCCTCAAAGATGAAAGTGACTGAGTTAGGTCCTAACTTATTCCAGTTCCATCTGGGAGATGAAGGGGAAAAGAAAAAGGTCTTATCGGGTGGGCCTTGGGTCATGGACAACCAGATGCTGATAGTGAAGGAGTGGGAAGAGGGGTATGATAGAAACAGCAGTTTTTTTCCAGCATTCCTTTCTTTGGATTCAACTATGGAACCTACCAGTGCACTGGTTGAGCAGAGCTGTGGGGTTGAAAATTGGAGGGATCTTTAAATTAGTGAGGGGAGTGATTCTCCCAGGAAGTGGTGGGAAGGAGGGTCGCCACATGAAGATTATGGCTGAGGTAGATATAACGAAACCACTGGTTAGAGGGACAAAGATTAACTTTAAGAACCAGGCAGTGTGGGTTGAGTTCAGGTATGAACGCTGCCCTGATTTCTGTTATAGGTGTGGTATCATTGGGCATAGTGATAGGACTTGTAGTGTGGTAGGAAGGGTGGGGGGGGAGAAGCGAGAGGAACAATATGGTGCCTGGATGAGAGCTGGGAATATAATGGTATCTCCCTTAAAGGGACGACTGGAAGGAGAAAGTGAAATTGCAGCAAGGAGGGTGGGGGCAGGGTATCCTAGTAGTGAAGTGCAATCTGGGGTACATATAGCTGGAGATACATTAAATCTTGGGGAAAAAAATAGTAGAGTCTGGGGGGGAAAGGAAAGGGGGGATAAGGAGAAAATGATGGCGAGACAATATGAAGAGAGGTGGGATGAGATTCTAAAAGACAGCAGGAAGTGTGAAAAGACAAACCAAAGGGTAGAAAGTTTGGCAGTGGTCTTAATGGAGGGAAATGGTGATAAGGAGGTTTGGGTACAGGAAGGGGGACAAGGAGGGTGCAGTATAACCCCACCAGTAGTTATTAAGGATATGGATACGGACAGTTCAAAAAAGGAATGTGATAGTTTGCGGGTAGGGTCAATAAAGCAGGAGGGGATAAATGCAAGATTGCCAAGGAAGGAGGCTACTCCAGGGGAGGACGGCAACAAAGCTGAAAAAAGAAGCAGTTTTAAAAGAAGAGGGAGGCCGGCTAAAGCATCCTTAAAGGCAGATACAAATGGGCAGGAAACGCAGGTTTCATGTGCTAAAAGGAAGGCTGATGGTATGTTTCAGGGGACACAGCCGATGGAGGAGGATGATGATAATGTGCCGAAGGTAAAGGTAATGAAACTGGATCTAATAAATGTTGGTACAATGGGGGAAATGGAGGCTAGCCCCGGAAAGCCTCCAAAGTGTAAATGAAGGTTGTGGTGTGGAATTGTCGAGGTGTAGGAGGCCCCTTGACAATTCCCCAACTAAAGGAAGTGATTAACTTCCACTCTCCTAAGGTGGTGTTTCTTTGTGAAACTAAGAATCAGGAAGGTTTTATGGGTAAGGTTCAAAGGAAGATTCAGTATGATAATAGCTATTTTGTGAATTCGATTGGTAGAGCAGGCGGTCTAGCATTATTTTGGAACAATGAGGTGATTTTAGACCAGCTTGTAAGTACTGATTGGTGTATTAGTGCTAGAGTAGAGGACAGGGATACAAAAGGATACTGGGGGCTAGTGTGTGTTTATGCAAACACAGATTGTAACATTAGAAAAGCTCAATGGAAATATTTAGAGGACAGGATGAGGGACTGGGGGGATGACTGGATCATTGTAGGAGATTTTAATGATTTGAGGTCTAGTGAGGAGAAGTGGGGAGGAAGGGATAGAGCTGAAGGAAGTTTTAGGGAGTTCAACAGGTTTATCAAAGATAATAACCTGGTTGACTTAGGTTATCAAGGGGTCCCGTGGACTTGGTGCAATAGTTGGGAGGGGGATGGGGAAGTGAAAGAGAGGTTGGATAGATGTTTATGTAGCACCGAATGGCTGCAAAGATTTGAAAAGGCGCAGTGTACCCATTTAGATACAGAAGCCTCTGATCATATAATGCTGCTTGTGGATACAAACCCGGAAAACAAAAGGAGAAAACGGAGATTTTACTTTGATCAACGATGGACGCTAAATCCAGAAGCAAAAAGGGTGATTCAAGGAGCATGGACTAAGGTGAAGTCAGGGTCCAGGATGTTTAGAGTGGCTACAAAAATAAAGGAATGTCGCATGGCTATTCTGGATTGGAGGAAAAAAGTGCAGGGAAATTCAAAAGTTAGAATTAAAGTGTTGAAGGAGAAATTGGCTGAAGTGAAAGCAAGAAAGGATGATGGGAAAAGAGTACAAGTTGATGAACTAAAAGCACAGTTGACTAAAGCTTATGCAGAGGAAGAGATGTTCTGGAGTCAAAAATCCAGGAGCAAGTGGCTCAAAGAAGGGGACAAGAATACAGCCTTTTTCCATTCTTCGGTCATGGCAAAGAGGAGGAGAAACAAGATCAGTACATTGCAGAAGAATGACGGAACATGGTGCAAGGAGGAACATGAGATTGAGGAGGAACTCTGTGAGTACTATAAAGATCTTTTTACCACTACTAACCCGGACTGTTTTGAGGACATTCTAGCTGAAATTCCAAGCACTATTTCGAGGCATATGAATGAACAACTGATACGACAAGTGGAGGAAAGTGAAATCAGGAAAGCTTTGTTCTCGATGCACCCCAATAAAGCACCAGGAACGGATGGTATGTCTCCTCTATTTTTTCAACACTATTGGGATATTATCAAGGTTGATGTGATAGCAGCTATTCAGAGTTTCTTTCATACTGGCCATTTGCTCAAAGCTGTGAATGATACTATTATTTCGTTGATCCCTAAAGTTGATACTCCTGAATCTGTGGTGCATTTTAGACCTATTAGCTTGTGCAATGTCCTGTATAAAATTATTTCTAAAATCATAGCTAATAGATTGAAAGGAGTCTTGCATCATTGTATTAGTCCCTCTCAGTCTGCTTTTATCCCAGGCCGTCAAATTCTTGATAATGTAGTAGTTGCACATGAAATCCTGCATTTTTTGAAAAATAGGAGAAAGGGAAGGGTAGGATTTATGGCTCTTAAGCTGGACATGTCCAAAGCTTACGATAGAGTCGAATGGAAATATGTGGGGAGAGTTATGATGAAAATGGGGTTTTGTCCTATTTTTGTTAGATGGATCATGTCTTGCCTATCTACTGTGACTTACTCCTTTAATTTAAATGGGCAAAAGGTAGGATGTGTTCAACCGAGTAGAGGGCTTAGACAAGGAGACCCTCTATCCCCGTACTTGTTTATTATATGCGCTGAAGGTCTTTCATGTTTAATCCACAAAGCTATGATGAACAAGGAAATTACAGGGATCAAAATATGCAAGGACAGTCCGATGGTGTCTCACCTTTTCTTTGCAGATGATTCTCTTCTATGCTGCCAAGCAACCAAGCAGGAGGCGAGGAAGGTCAAAAGCATCTTGGAAAGATATGGTCAAGCATCCGGACAGGTGGTAAATTTTGAAAAGTCTGCTATCTTCTATAGCAAAAATACTACTGATCAAAGGAAGAATGGAGTGAGAGAGGTATTAGATAACATTAAAGAGGCAAGGAATGGAACCTACCTGAGTCTCCCAATGGCAATTGGAAGATCAAAGACACAGGTCTTTGCTTTTGTCAGGAACAATATTAGTAACAAGTTGCAAGGTTGGAAACAAAAACTTTTGAGCCAAGGAGGGAAAGAAATTCTGGTCAAATCAGTGATTATGGCTATGCCAACATATGTGATGGCTTGCTTTAGGCTTCCAAGGGGTTTGTGTAGACAAATCACAGGTAAAATAGCGAGATTCTGGTGGGGGAAGGGAGATAAGGGTACCTGTGTACATTGGGCAAGTTGGAAGAAACTCTCAGAAGTTAAGGGAAGGGGAGGTTTAGGCTTTAGAGATCTGGAGGCCTTCAACACAGCATTACTGGCAAAACAAATTTGGAGATTCTTAATGGCTCCAAATTTGTTAGTAAGTAAGGTAATGAAGGCGAAGTATATGAGTGATGAAAAATGGATGGACAAGAAGCCTGTCTCTTCAGCCTCTTGGTGTTGGAAGAGTATTCAGAGTGCAGCCTCCTTTCTGTATGATGGTCTTTGGAAAAGAATTGGAGATGGCAGATCAGTCAATATGTGGCGGGACAGATGGATAGTTGGTTCAGATACCGGCTTTGCATCAACCACACAACCTGTGGGATGCAAGTTGGAAAGGGTAAGTGAGCTGATAGAGGAAGGGAAATGGAAAAATGAATTGCTTCTCAAGTGGTTTAGTGCAAAAGATGCCGAGTACATAAAGAGAATTCCAGCAAGTATAGGAAGAAGAAAGGATAGATTGATATGGGGGCATTCCAAATCTGGAATTTATAGCGTGAAATCTGGTTATGCTTTAGCAAGGCATCGGGAAGGAACAACAGGGAGAAGGACAGGACAAGATGCAGAAACAAGTTGGGAGATACGAAAACGAAATGTGTGGAAGCAGTTATGGCATTTGAAGGTGAAGGCCAAACTAAAACACTTCATGTGGAGGTGTTTACAAAATTGTCTGCCAGTCAATGAACAACTGTCGAAAAGGCTACATAGAGGGGAAGGCAGATGTGGTTGCTGTGGTGAAGATATGGAGACTATTGAGCATTTGTTTTTCTTCTGTGACAAGGCTGCGGAAACATGGAAGCTAGCACCGGTCAGGTGGGATGGATTACTGGGTATGCAATATAACTTTTGGCTATGGTGGGAACAAGTCACACAATCGCTGGCACTGAACCAAGGTCAGGAGAGAGTTAGTCTTACTATCAATATACTGTGGCAACTTTGGAAAGCCAGGAACAAAAAATGTTTTGAACAAGCCAACCAGGATCCAGCAAGAATAGTAAGGAAAGCACAAGATGAATGGCTTGAGTTTGAACAGGTAGGGAGTAC
The DNA here is from genome assembly GCF_036785885.1 of Coffea arabica. Lineage (NCBI taxonomy): Eukaryota > Viridiplantae > Streptophyta > Magnoliopsida > Gentianales > Rubiaceae > Coffea > Coffea arabica. The sequence goes on along the minus strand of NC_092318.1, from coordinate 39,607,801 downwards.
TGACCAGAAGGAGAACGCAGGGATACTGAATGAGGCTTTACCAACCAGGAGAGTGCGGCCAAGGAAGGAACAGATAAGGTTGTATACCGATGCAGCGATATCAGCTAAACGAGTCAGGACTGGACAAGGGATTATAGCAAGGAATTGGAAAGGACAGCTTTTGAAAGCAAAAGGAATTGTCACACAGGGAAAGGGTTCGGCAAGTGAAGTGGAAGCTCGGGCTGTGAGAAATGCTCTGCTGATGGCTAACCAAGCAGGTTGGACACAAATTATAGTCCATACAGACTGCAAATCAGTGGTAGAGCAGATTACTAAATGCAAGGAGTATGACTACACGACTGCAACTATGTGCAGGAACTTAGTCTAGCTTTTGAAGAATGTTCCTTTGTGTTTATACCTAGAACTGAAAATCAAATTAGCCATCAATTAGCTCAATATGCTGTGAAGCTTGTACATGATATTGAATGGGAAACTGATTTCCCAATATGACTGACTGATTTAGCTAGGACAGAGATGAGGGTAGTATCCCCTTTTTGTAACTAATCCTTGTAAGGTCAAGTGTTAATATTTATAACATGATACCGTTTGTAGAAAAAAAAAAAAAAGATACCATTAGGGAACGGCTTCAAGCCCTTTGCTCTGTTAATTTTGTCCTGAGAAATTAAGTGGACTTTGTTTTGTATGTACATCAATGGTCCCTCTTAACTAATTGTAAATAGTTCTTTAAAAACTCATGAAGTAGCACATTGCATTTGAAATCAAGATGGGATGGAGCAGTGGCGGTGCCAGGAATTTGTTATAGGAGGAGACGGGGGAAACTAAGGTTGAGTATAACTTTATTTTAAAAAAAGGAATAAATCGAGATTAAATGAGCAAAAAAAATTAAAACGTTGAAATAAATTTTAGTGGTTATATTTTGATTGATTTTTAGCTCTAGGAACTTTGTCTTAGTTGAATTTCGGAAGAGTCATAATATTTGAAAAATGTTGACTGTTTGAAGTAGCCATAAAAATGTGGACATTCTTAGATGTAGAGCAACATTCAGAGCCGAGAGAAGGGATGAATTAGGTGGTATAGCGGAACTTACACTAACAAAATCCATAAAGATTTAAAAAATAAATAAAAAAGCTTCAAAGATTCCAAGTTCAACACTTGTTTCAATAGTTCTTTTATTCAATTTTCTTGCTCCCGATAGTCACAAAATACTCAAATCTCAATAAGTTACTAAATAACCTGAAAAATCACTAGTATGATTAAGTGCAAGCTTTATGTTTTAGAAGTTCTAAAGCTTTTGCTTTTTCATCTAAAGCAACCGCAAATGTTTCATAATGATTTTCAAAGGTTTATTCTATTGACAAGTTTTTTTTTATATTATCAATAACTATAACCTTGTCTAAAACCATTCTTTTAGTTCTCCTAATCATTGCAGCAGAACTAGTTAAATTCACTATATTCATTAACACAAAACAGAAACATTGAAGTTTATCTAATTGAAAAATAGAAGAAGTAATTATCAATTTTATTTAATCTAAAATGACAATTTATCGGACTTGCTCTATGACAAGGAAGACAAAAAATAGGGGAAATTTTATTATTTTTTTCATTTGTAATTACATTAAGACTTTTTTATTTGATGCTTAAAGCACCAAATAAGCATATAGAAAAAGGAAATTAGCCCACCATTAAACCTTCAAAATTTCCACCCTGAAATACAGCACATTAGCAAACAAATTACCCTTTTGAAAAAAAAAAAAAAAAAGAGACCCACTCCTTATGGTGCTTTAAGGGCACAAAATATAAACCCAAAAGATAAGACAACATTTAAATCAGTAACTAATCTAATCTAATTTAAATGACAAAACTGGGTAAAATACTTTAAACAAAAAAAAAAAGAAGGAATAACAAATATGAAGATTGTACGAATGCAAGTACATTGTTATTATAATAGAATACTCAAGGAAGCTTAGGTGATAATAAATCATTGACTGCCGAAAAAAAATCCTAAATCAGGATGAATCTGATATATTTTAAACTCCTTTAACTAATAGCACACTAACAAGAATTGTGAACCAAGACAGCCTTTATATTGGTTTTGTTACCAAACGTATACATTGTAAACCCGGGCTATCCTTCATAATTCGTTGGTACAATGATATAATTGATAGACTCAGTTTGGAAGCCAACTTTGCTATGTACAAATGGTAAAAGTTCAAGACATACTGTTTGTTCGATCAGCTGGGGATTAATGTTCATAAATAAAATTGCTCTTCTATTTTTAAAAAATATCTAAAGAGCGACAACAACTTGCATTTTCTTTCAAGCACATCCTTATACCCCTAAGGTGGAAGAAGTCAATTAGTGTGAAGAAGCAAACATTGAAACGATCCCCTAATTTCCAACAATAGTGGGCAAATTTAGGTACCTTCCTGGTAAATGAATCATGCTTCAAAATCTACAACATAATGCTGATGATGAACTTGATATTTTCTTCCAGAATTGGCCTATTTCTTCCTTCATCTGGGATATGGTTCAGTAATTGATGCATCATTGACAGAGCTTGGAGCTGAAATTCTTTGAGTGTTGGATTGATCAACTTTCAGCTCGTCTACCCTGCTCTCCGATCCATTGCTCCGGAAAACTGCCGGACGATGTGGAGTTGGTAGGGGAACAGAACCAGGATTGAGCATGCAGACCACGGAAGCCATTGTGGGTCTTTTACTGGCATCTTCTTCAACACAGAGTAAGCCAACTTGGATGCATTGAATGACTTCATTTCTGGCATAAGAATCTCCAATGCTTGAATCCAAAAGAGCTAAAGTTTGGCCGCGTCTCCAATGGTTCCAAGCCTTTTCGAAATAATCCCACTCATAAGGTGTACATTCTTAAAAACTTCAATTAGGTAATGTCAATATTCACAATAGGCAATAGTCAATACTCTCTATTTCAAGTTTAATCATATAAAAAGATTGATTAATCTTTCTTACACTGACAGTGTATACACTGTTGTCAGCGTTTGATGAACAACAACTATGCAAAATTTGAATTTTAAATTCAACTTTTGCATACATATTATGAATTTAACGGTGATAGTATATACACTGTCTAATATATAAGATTTATTCATAAAAGATTTCGAATCGCAACCTTTTTTCCCATCATTGTAGTTAAGTATAACCTGAGAAAGAAGTACAAGTACTCTACTTTGAGTGTGTGACAACGTACAAAACGAGAGAAAGAATAGCAATTATGACAAGTCTTGCATCCAACATCTAAAAATTTCCATAAGAAGCACATAAACAGAAATACGTAGTTATTTCGGGCAGGTAGTTCATAAATTATCGTGCCAGTTTGGTCTGGTTCACACAAAAAATGGTATTGCAAGTTTAGGTGAATTTAATAATGAAAAAAAAGAAAAGATAAAAGGTTGAAAAGTAGGAGTGCCAATATCAAATCCTCCTCCCCAGTTCTGCAAAAGCCAAAAAAAAAAAAAAAAAAGCAACAACTATAGCAAAGGTTTTGCAATTTGTACTTACATAGCTTAGAAGGTCTTCGGAATCTCTAGATTGATGGAAATCACTGCTCTTCTTGCCCGTGACAATTTCCAAAATTACAACCCCAAAACTAAACACGTCTGACTTTAGTGAGAACTGACCCCACCTTGTGTATTCAGGAGCCATATAACCACTACAAGCCACAACCATTGTTATAATCAGTACAAAGATAATCCGAATGATGCAATCAAATGGAGGTGTACATAATTTCCATGAAAGATTCAAAGTGATATTATGTGAGAAAAGATAGTATGGGAGCAAAACTTACACTGTCCCAGCAATTCTATTCGTGTTTCCTTCATATTGATCAACTCCACAAATCTTTGCCATGCCAAAATCTGCTATCTTGGGGCTCATATTTCCATCCAATAATATATTACTTACTTTGAGATCGCGATGAACAATTCTTAGACGAGAATCCTCATGCAGATAAAGAAGTCCTTTTGCTATACCTCCAATGATATTGTAACGTCTTGACCAGTTCAATGATCGTTTATTTTCTGGATCTACAAAAATTTAAACACAATATATTGTGCTAGCATTGAGAATTATTAAATCAATAACTCCAGAAAGCATAATCAAATAGGTAAATTAAATATAAATGCACTCTCAGTTTAGTTCTTAAATTTTTATTGTGGACACTTCACCCTAAAGGTTTTAAATTGTCCCACTTCAGTATAATTGTCCCATTAGTTTTGACAGTTGAGTGAGTGATTGTGATGATGTGTGACAAATGTGATGCATTAGGAGGTGAAGTATCCAAAATTAAAGTTTACGAACTAAAGTTTGAGTGCGTCTGTGGTTTAAGGGTCTAAACTAGAATTCACACCAATTAAACATTTGTCTAGAGGCAATTTGCCCGTCATTTCCATAAAATGGCAAGTCAAGTAAAATAGAACAAGATCACATGGAACAACAAAAAATTACTATAAGTATGTCTAGATTGAACCCACCAAAGAGAAAGTAGTCAAGGCTTTTGTTGGCAACAAATTCATAGATGAGTATCTTTTCTTCTCCTTCCAGGCAAAATCCCAATAGCCGAACTAGATTTCTGTGTTGAAGCTTTGCAACTACTACAATTTCATTTTTAAATTCTTCTGCACCTTGCACTGAGCTCCTTGACAGCCTTTTGACAGCTACTTCTTGTCCATTACCAAGTACACCCTGAGTAAACATGCATACTAGAATTTAATTGAAATATTAAATGTGTAGATATTCAAATTCACAAAAGCAAAATATTTCACGCAAAGACCTTGTATACACGACCAAATCCACCTTCGCCAATTTTGTTATCCATAGAGAAGTTATTTGTGGCAATTTGAATTTCAGTTAAGCTATACTGTAAGGATTCGGCTGTTAGGATTTCAGCAACTCCATCTACACCAGGGATAAGCAACTTCACTCAATTTATTAGTTCAAAAACCTCTGAGGTTTCCTGTAATTGCAATCAATAAACTTTACCACTTGTTTCCGGTGCCATTGCAACACGACTCTTCCGCAATCTTCTTTTCAGGAAAACTAAAGCCATGACAAATAGCACAACAGCAACCCCAATTAATGGGACAGCAATTGAAAAAGCTGCTCGCGGGGGGCTTCGCCCTTTGCCTGGATGAAAGTTAGTTTAATTTAGCTTCGAAAGTCAGCTGATCATAGGAGATCAAGTTTATTAAACTTCGAGGTAGAGTCACTCTGAGACAGCCTTACATAGACAAAAAGCTAGAGTTGAGATCCTCTCTATTACTTTCTCACCATTTATGTGCCTAAATTTTTCATAACAGTCTATTTATGTCAATAATTTTACTTCCACAAGTAGAACAACATACTTAAAATTCATTCTCATTTATGAATTTTTTGTCATTCAATTTGTACAAAACACTTTTGACGGTGCGAAATGGGTCAAAATTACGATAAAAAATGTAAAGTTTGATCCCATAGTAAAATCCAATAGCTTAAATGTGTTTGGACAAATCACCAAAAAATTCTTTACCCTATGCACTTGTAGCCTTGTGTTGAAGTGCAAATCCTTATTTCTTATTTGCTGGATGATTTCGCACCACGCATCTGTGGCCTGTGAAATTGGATAGCATAAGTTTCCTTCTCTTTCAGAAGACCATGGATCTGAGGTGGGAAATCACCCAACGATGTGTTTCCTCTGCGGTGTTTTTTGTTCTTTTGTCATGTATTTGTTTTCATTATTCCATTTTGATTTTTTATGACCCTACATGAAGAATACATGGCAATATGCATAGTTATTAAACTCGATCGGACAAGAAATCCAGCAGAGGGACCAGGGCAATGGGCGACTAGTTTAACCAATCAGTCATTGGTTGAACTAGTGAGTACTAAATTAATATTTACAAATATAAAATAGTAATAAAGTGTTTTTAAATACTAATTATTATACTTTGAAAGATATATAATGAACATACAAATATTAATAGAAGATTCAATTTCATTTTACTGTACTTGCACATAAATAAATAACACATTCAAATATAGAACAAAATTGTATCACTTATTTTCAAAGATATAGCATCATTTTTATTATTTTATCTTTCAAAAATAAAATAATTTTTAACAACTCAAATATTGTAAGTTTGAAAGTTAAAAGAATTAATTGTATAACAAAAAAGTAAACAAGTTTATGTAATAAAACATTTAATTATCAAGTAAAAACTAAGCAAGTAGTAAAATTTTATACACATTTAAATGAAAATCGAACTTACAAATCTAGTCAAAAGTATATTACACTTTATTTCAAAAACAATGATCCACAATTGTATTAGAAAAAAGAACCCAGTCAAGTGGAAAACCGGACAGGCTCCAATTGAACCACCATGTCAAACAGGTTTGATCGGACCAATTCATTCTCCAATCAAACTGGAAATCCTTTCGGCCGGATGGTCGAGTTATTGGTAGGATTACAAACGAATCGAATCACCTACGAGCAATTCAATCCAAAGCTCAACTCGAGCTCGATCAACATCGAACTCGAGTCGAGCTCAACCTGATCAAGTCGAACTCGAATTCAAACTCGAGTTCAAAGATATTCAGCTTATTAGTTCATAAGCTGACTTAATTATATATATATATATTATTTTTTATTTTAATAGTAAAATTACGTATATATTTCTAATATTTTATTATTTGTTAAGAAAATTATTATTTTATTCCCTTTTTAAAAAATAAAATAATTTTTTTAAACTCGAGTTTGAATTTAAACTCGATTCAAATTTGAGTCAAGTTCGAGCTCGAGTTGTTACATTGAGAGCTTGTTGAGTTCAAGTTCGAGCTTGAGTTTGATAAAACTAAGTCAAGTTTGAATCGATTAAACCAAAGTCGACTCTACTCAACTCGTTTATAGCCTATTTCATTGGGCTGATTGTTTCAACTGCTAGGGTCATGCCAGGTTCAAAAACTATAGGGGATGAAATAAAAAGTAAAACAAAAAATCCATTGTGAAACAAATGTAAAAAAATTTTATTTGGCAAGAAAACAATGATAGGATTTAAAAGTGGAGGAGAAAGGAAATTTGAATTTAAGATCTCTAAATCCTAAGGTCTCAACCTTAGCCACTAAGCATATAGTGCGTTACCTCATGATCTCTTGTGCATGTGAAATTATATATCCTATTATCCTGGCCCCTTGAACTTTCTTTGAAAGTGGATCACTGATTTTTCCTTTTTAGGCTAAATTAACTTCAAAGAGGGTAAATATGGTATTGGTTGATTTCAATGCTAATATTTGTCTTGTATATTTTTTTCTCAGCTATTTTCTACTTTGGGCTCTTGAACTATAGACATACTACCACTTTAATCATTAAATTTCAAAGTTAAGCACTTTATTTCTTAAAATATGAAATTCATCTTACTTTAGTTCTTAATAATTGTATTCAAAATTTTGACAGCTAGTTTTGTCACAAAACAAAGAAAGATCAAATGGCTTCACGTTGCCAAAGCACAACTAAGGTAAAATTGCGATTTTGAAACCACAAGGGGTTAAGAGGCAAAACATTAAACCACAAAGAAGTAACATTAATTTAATTATTTAATATCATATTTCAAACTAGCAAACAAATTATATTGCACTATAACAGAAAATCTTTTACATGCATACAATACATCATCGATCATCTTCAATGTCTTTGTCTTAAAGTGGAAAAACTAAAATGGATTCTTCTTTGCATTATGCCATAGTAATTTCATTTTTTTACATCAATTTTGCTATCAATACCATTCATAATATAACTCATGTACTATTTTAGTTAAACTCAAAAGTTAAATTAAAAATACCAAACTTTTTCCATTTGATTAATCATTGCAAAATTTTCCATGAACTTAAACCCTTTTACACTATGTAAATGTTTCTAGCAAATTGAATGCAAAAACTTTCTCAAATGCACTTTATATTCATGTATGCTGATCAAGCAATCAAAATAAAATTATAACATAAGTATATGAGTTTTAAAAACCATATAATAGATAAATGGATAGATAACTAAATAAAACCTAAATGCAAAAGTGCCCAACCCATTTTCGCACGTCAGGCCATCACGGTTAAAGGGATTCCGCAATGACCATAACAATTCTACTTCAATAGTTATTACAGTCCTAATGCTTGCAAATAGACTAAATTTACTGTCCATAAATGACAAATGATGGATCCAAATTTGCATGTGATCTGCTAATGCTGAAATCTTACTGTTGCGTATTCAACTAAAATTTGACTTAGAAAATTCAATAAGTTACGTGGTGGTCTTCTATAGGTACATATTTTCGTTTGAAAGTGAATTCACACCCCTCATCCTATATTTACATATTCTACTAACTTCAATAATATTAATTCCAATACTAAAGGTATGAATTTAAAATGAAGGCATGTGAATTTAGTACTACAAACAAGAAATTGTAAGAATTAAAGATTGTATTCAACACCAATTCCAAGAAGAGACGGCCATAGCACGGCTGAAGAACTTACCTTCAGTGGATTTAGGAGGAGGACCGCCAGGAGAGTTTGGCGATGCAGAGGATACAGTATCATAGAAGCTGGAGACCTCATACCTCAGGTTACAGCTTGGATAAATTACTCTCCCTCCCTGCTTCTTGGAACAGCACGCGGGTACATCTATTATAGCCTCTGTGAGACACCTTTTGCAGTCATAAGGGGATAGATCTGGTGTGCACTGCGTAAGGGTATACAATCTCTTTTGATCAGTGGAATAATTGCCTTCTTCGACAGCAAACTTTTTGCCCATGGTATGATTTGCAGCCTTATCCGCAGCGTTATGCAAAAAATTGATCAATACCATTTTGAATTTGTCCCAGTCAGGTCCAGGGACATCGAATGGATTGCGCCTAGTCAAATTCTCCCCCAAATCAGCCTTGGAGAAGATCGTCTGGTCAGAAAAACGTACCAAGCACTCGTCATACCAAACAATAGCAGCTGTTTGATTCGGGCACTCATGAAGTAGTCGTGTGCGGGCATCTGCGACGCATTCTTTGCAAACATCAGTGTTGACATCACCTCGACAGAGAAAGAGGCCATAGACCTTGTTTGAAGGGTCATCGCCAGTACTGAAATTATAGAAGCCATTGTTGTCTGTCCAAGATGCATGCGAAGACAGAGTGTCAAGCAAGAAATTCAGATTGGCTCTGTAAATGCTGCCAGAAGGACTGTTAGGATTGTATGTAATATTTCCACAGTAAGAGTCAAGATAGTTCCAGGGGTTTGTGTCGTTGGAAGTGGAACAACAATATTCAATGGTATGGAAGCTAAGCAAACAAAGCATGTAATATTTGAAGTGGAACAACAAATTTCTGGAGATCATTTCAAAGGAAGGCATCAAAAGAGTAAAAGGCTAACAACCTACAATCTAGATTGGTAGATTAGGAGCCAAATTAAGTATTGTTTGAGGGACCATGAAAGTTGTATAAGCCAGGAAAACTTATGGCCTGGGAAAACTTGACCTTGGCAAGTCTTACAACCAACTCGCCTGGACCTGAACCATCAGCTGACTGGTCTGTAACCAAAATTCAATACGCCAGTAATAGATTTTGACCGTTTGACAAAAAATATATATATAATGGATTTTGACGGGATTGCAAATTTCAGGATGCTAACAACTATCAAACAACGTCATCGTGGAGGATAATTGTAATTTGACAAATGCTCTATTGAGTAAAGTGGACCCAAATTGAATCTCTATCTACTAGTTCAATACTTTTAAGAAAAAGGATAAATTATACACATAATCCCCTATAGATTCATTGATTGTCACATGACAACCCTAATATTTTCAATATTCATATAAACCCTCTATGGTTTCATATAAAATAGAAATTTTACAAAAAAATATCTTATGTTACACTATTAGTAGAACTACTATTATTGGCCTTACTTAAATACTAAATCGAACAACAATTAGACCACCTTGTATAAAGTTATAGAAGAATTATGTGGATAAATACAAAATCTATAGAGGGTTAAAGTGGATATTTATAAATTGTAGGAGCATTAAGTGGATATTATTAATTCACCACATGCACTTTTGGAGCACATCTAGTTCAATCACTGTAACCATCGATGTTTTCCGTCTATTTTTCATATTACATGAAACAATAGGGGTTTATGCGGATATTTTGAAATGTAAAAGAGATCATATATTAATATAAAAATCCAAGGTGATTACATGTAATTTACCATAAAATCCCGTAAAGTCTGTCGCATTTTAATTGGATTGAAACTTTCCAATAATTTTTGTTGTAAAAAATGCCAATAAACTGTCCAACTACTTGTGTTTGCAATACAAACGTGTTCACCATTTTGTCAAACTGATTTACATTTCTTAATCTTCTTTTGATTAATTCAAAGGAACCCTCAAGGAAAGCAACGTCTACCCATTTAACTTAAGCGATGACCAACCTAAAAATCCCCACTGCACTACTAAGTAGTAGGCCATACTATATGCTTTCCTGCTGTGGATGAGAGAGAGAGAGGATTGGAGGTGGAAAAGAAAGAGAAGGAAATCTTTGTTATTGTTTTACTTTAGAATCTTTAGAGAGAGAGGATTGGAGGTGGAAAAGAAAGAGAAGGAAATCTTTGTTATTGTTTTGCATTAGAATCTTTAAGATTCTAAAGTATTGTTTTGCTGAAGATTCGGTTTCAATGATGAAGGTTTGACATTTTCATTGGAGAACCTAGTAAATTCTTTAATATAGGAAGAAAATCAAAAAGAGCTCTAACATTTAAAGGAAATTTGTGATCCTATTGCCAATTGCGTTTGTGCACATATCTTCTCAATGATCCAATATACTCTTCTTTAGACTGACCCTCCATTTCGTTGACCTCATTCTCATACGTCGAGAGCTACATACATTAAGCAAAACCGCTATGATTATCTAACCTAAAAAATTTTTAAAAAATTTCTTCAACAAAAAAGGGAAAAAAATGCAAAGATTTGCAAGATTACAGGAAAATTAAGAATTGTGTCTTGTCCCCAGTACTTCAATGCTGCCAAGTCAAATGCACGTGCAGAAGCTTCTTCATCATCGTAAGCTCCTGCCAGGAAAAAAACAAGTGACTCTTTTTTCTTTTCTTATTTCATATGTCAGCACAAGAAGTTTAGTGATAAACTTCTTTTCAAACCGATATAGTAATATTTCTTTCAAATTTCGAATTGAGGTTTAGTGATAATTAAAGAATTTGATAGTACCTTTTATCCAATCTACTAAGTGCACGTAATAGAAGGACCTAAATTTTAAGAAAAAGTCAATCAAAATTTCAAGCATGACGAAAGTCAAAATATTGAATGGAGTGGAAAGTCAAGCTTAAAATTGAAACTCATACCCAGCTCGATGTTGATTTCGAACCCGAGTTGGAGCATGTTAAAAATAAGGCTCAGCCGGATTCGATTACACTTTGGCCCACACCAACCCCCGTCACTAATCTCAATATTTGAAATTCCTTCGAGCTCTAAACGGCAACCTATCCTTTCTTGACATGCGTCACAATAAACTATCAATAGATACCATTAGGGAATGGCTTCAAGCCCTTTAAAAAAAATGATGAAATACAGAGTCCTCCTTAAAGTGCCAATAGTTTTTCCTGTCAATCACAACATCACAATTCCCTGGCTTTTCCTTACCCAGAAAAAGAAAGAATGAAATGAAGGAAATAAAAATCCAAGATGAAGAATAAGAAATATTTTGTTGATATGCCATTATCTCCCATACACTTGCTAAGATATTCACTTGTATAATTTTGGGTTGATAATTTTGTATTTTTTAATATCAATTTCCATATTCTAAATTTCATCTATGCGTTTGGGGTGATAGGTTGCAATTTTATCATTTATTTTATTATTAATTTCCTCTATTACCTGACTTGATATGGATTAATTATTAGATTCTACTCACTTTTCATAATTTGTATTTATTCCAGGGAGTAGATCGAAAATACCATAACAAGAGCTAATTTGACAGAAAAGGAAGTTCAGTAGCTGTCCGTAGTTTAGGGGCATTTTAGGAACAAAAAAAGACGCGAGCCCTTCGTTGGGTAATTTGGGCCGGAGCCTTCTTTCCTCCGGAGAGCGCCGCACAAAGGAAAATAAAGGGAGAAGGAGGAACAGAGGACTAGGCGTTCTTTCCCTTAGGGGCTAGAGCCGCCGCACACAGTAGCCATTAGAATAGGAGCAATTGATATATGGCAGAGAATGAGCACTAGCACTAGGGAGTTGCTTTTGTTGACTTTTCTTCCCTTTTAGTTCTTAGTAGTTGTTTTACCTTCCTCGTACGTAGGACCTTTAGCATAGTTTTCCTTTTGACTTTTCCCTTGAGTCTTGGGTGGATGTCTCCTGCGCATGTCAGGAGCAATTGAAGGTCTTGGTCACTTTCTGTATTCTTCCATCAATTGAGCAAATTGAGCTCCCTTGGTCAAGGACAATGGCCGCGGCTTCCTCTCCAACTTTGCGTGGGATTTGTTCACCAGGAATGAACTAATTTTTCTTTTTCTAGTCAAGGAACAACGGAGGTCTTGGTTGGCCTAAAATTGTGAGATCGATTTAATTTTATCTTTTTCTTTATTTATTGGTATTCACATATTCCTTGATTGCTATGCTCATGGTTATTTAATTAATTGATTGTCTTGGATCCGGATAATTAGTTAATTTAATGATCTATTGTCAATTGAGGTATTAAATCCGTAATTGTTTAATTACCTCAAAATAGTGACAACTGGCATGATTAGATTTGTGTCAGGGGAATACGCGGGCTAATCTAAAATAACCCTGGTAGTGCGTTATTTGGTTAGAATAAGGCTCCTCTAATACGTAAGACAATTGAGGAATTAAATTCTACGGGCGTACCTAGGATTATTTCTCAATTAGAGCAGTGATTAACGGGCGTACCTTGATCACCGACACAGTAAGGAGGGGTTGACTGTCATCGCTTGTTTGATAGTTATAACCTATTTATTGATAAATAATTGAAATTGCCTTTACCTATCGATGATCAATTAGGTGAACCATTGCTGAAGTTATTCCTTGGCTAGATTCTTAATTATCATTCATTTGATTTTAGAAATTTGTTATTTAATTTTTAGTAGTTTCTTAGATTTTATTTGAATTTCTTTTATTGTCACCTTCTGCATAAAAACACTCCCTTGTCACTGTGAATTTGAAAAGAAACAATTACTCCCAATCCCTGTGGATTCGACCCTGCTTACCGTTATCTACAGAAATCACTTTTAGTTTGAGCAGGTTTTATTATTGCACAGGTTTCGACAACCTGTCAATTTTTGGCGCCGTTGCCGGGGACTGGTGTCAGATTAATTTGTTTCTTTTTGAGTTCACATTGTTTTCATTTTTAATTTATTTTTCTCTTATTTTTTTTATATAGCTTATGGCTTCTAACACTTCGTACTTTGGTGATATACTGGATTTTGTTTCCGGGAAAGGCGATGCGACTAGTTTCTTCGCTAAGTCTGCATATGCAGAGGCAGTAAACTCTATTAGAAAAAGAATGGCTGCTGCAACTTGTAAAATTTGTTATGCCAGGGATCATTCAACAGGTATGTGCCCCGAATATCAAGATAATCTGAGTGTCCCATTCAATAATTACAGAGATTTTTCACCCTGATCTCAAACGTGGTATGACCCTAATCCAAACGGGTATGATCAAGGATGGTGGGATAACTCCGATTATAATTATACAACGGGGCCAATGAATTTTCAGCAGTATGAGTCTCAAGAATCGTCATTTATGTCAGGTATATCTCTTGAAGAAATAGTTGAACCAATAGCTACTAATACATACCAATTCCAACAGGAGACACAAATGAGGAATGAGATGATGAAGGATGCATTAAATTATCTGGCAGATCAACTATGTCTATTGACATCCAGAATGAATCGATTGGCTTCTCAAAGGGAAGAGCTGCCCTCGAAAACCATTGTTGATCTAGAAGAAAATGAGAGTGCAATTTACTTGACTAGTGATCAGGAGATGCAAGAGTGTCAAAATGAGAAATGTACAGATGCAGTTAAAAAAGAAGCCGAAAATGAAGAAATGGAACCCCAACCGCAACCCATTCAAGTGAAAGAATCCAGTGAACAATCTCCAAATGCGGTGACATCTCCTCCACTCCTTCATCAATATTCTCCTGACTCTTACTCTTCAATTCCTGTTAACGAAATTGACTTTATTATACCAGACAATTTTGAATTTTATGACAGGAATAAATTAAGAGTGGCGATGGCAAGATATCTTGAACCAATAACTGCAAGTGATGGAGGAGTGGATGAAGAATTGAGATCACTGTTTGATTATTTGGCGCCATTCACTAGTCCATGGAACCCCGTAACTCGTGTGCTCAAGGATTATTCTATTTACGAGGGTTATCAGGACTATATAGAGGATGAAGATTAAGACGAGCTACAAGATTTTATCTTCCATGAACAAAACATGATGATGTCTAGCCAAAGACATTAAAGAAATGCGCTTATTGGGAGGCAACCCAATTATTTCTTTTAATTGTTTGTTTTAATTTCGTGTGATAGTTTAAATATGTTTTGCTTGAATTTGTCTGATTTCGGGCTTCAATTTTCGTTTTTGATGATTTGTAGGTGTCTTTCTGTCATGACGCGCCCGCGTCATGACGTCTGGAGAGCTCACGGTCAGAATCGTCAGAAGGGATTCCTGCCCCCATGACGTGCCCGCGTCATGTCATATGGAGAGCTCCAGATTCCATGCCTTCATGACGTGCCCACGTCACATTTGCAGGAAAGGAGCTTCCTCGGCCGCTACCGGCGACGCTGCAGCCCTCCATCAGCCCTCGCGCGCAGCTCTCTCCCCAGCGAGCCCGTTGCGCCATCTCCACCTGCGCGCTCCAGCCGCCACCATTTCGCCGCTGCCTGCCACAGCCCAAGACCACCGCCGTGCGGTCAACCTCAGCGGCCACCAGCTCTGCGACCTCGTGCGCCACCAGCAGCTGACCACCAGCCACGCCACCCTTACCTCGCTTCCCTCTCTCTCCCGCGGCCATCATCAGCTTTGCCTCACCTCACGCCAACCTCCAGCAGCTCCGCGCACATCTCCTCCATTGCCGCGCGTCACCACCTGACCAAAATTGGCAGGTGGAGGTATTCCAATATCCACCTTGATTAGTATTTCTCTAGTCCTTAAATTGCTGGAATTTGCGTTTTTGTTTCTTGGGCTTCTTGTTGGAAAACAGCAGGCAGTGATTTTGGACATTTTCTGGGGCTAATTTTGGGTAGAGTTGAGTTAAACTGCTGCGATATTTGGGGGTACTTTGGGAGTAAGTTGCCAATTGCTTCTGGCTTTAATTTCCGCTCATTTTTGGCACTACTTGGGTGTTCGAATCTATTTTGTTCACTAGGTTGGTTGTTTGCTTTAATTTCTCCCTATACCCCCACCGGTGGTACTGGTGATAGTAGTTGTTTAACATCTGATAATCTGTGTTCTGGATTGCCAAATTAAGCGAGTTGTGGCTACTGGGCATTTGTGATTGAGTTCACCCTGTGATTGAGTGTTTGGATAAAGCAGGGGGTGATTTAGGCATTTTTTTGGGGGAACTTTTTGGACAGATTTGGGTTTAATTTTTGCCCAAGTGGGGGTATTGTCTGCTATTTGTTGAAAAGCTAGCCTTTTGATTACTTTGTCCTTGCGACTTCCCAGTGGTACTGGTTGAGATCTTTTGGCTATCGTTGTGGCTTATATTTGAAGATACTTGCTTATTTTGAAGTTAAAGTTCTTGCATTTGAGTTGCTGCCATTGACTTTAATTCTTTCCAGTCTGTGCACCAGTGGTACTGGTTGCAGGGTTGCTTTCCATTTCTTAATCATCTGTGCTGGATTGCCTATTTGATTCTAGTGGTTGTTGCAATTGCCTTTTGCTTGGCCCAATTGTTAGTTTTGATCGTTGAATTGAGTAATTGGCTGCCAATTTGAAACTAGTTGTTGAGATCTTGGCTGAATTTGTGTCCAATTGTTATGATTTGTTGTTTTGAGTAGAAACCGGCATCACTCTGAGTTTGTTTGAATACTTATTTTGGTGCATTATTGGGAGCTGTGCTCTAGTATTGTGGCTACTTTCCTGCGTTAATTTGCTTGTTACATTGGGATGTGCCTGTAACGCTTAAATTTGCTTATTGAAGTTAGTTGCCTCTGATTGCCTTGTTTAGGAGCATTTTATCCTTTTGGTCTCCTTTACTAAGCTCTTGGAAGCATGTGTTGCACTTTGGACCACATTGATTTTGAAATTGACTAGTTTGGGACCACAAGTGCTTATTGATTGCCATTGCTATAAGTGTTGGGGTATTTGTATGTCCTCTGGGTGATTGAATTGTGCACTTTGTTCATTGGGATGGTTTTAAAAATTGTTATTGCTTTGAATTTTCGGCTTCCATTATTTGTTGGCAATTGTAGTCTCTTGTTGCTTAGAGTGATATTTAGAGTTCATGGTGAAGCCACGAATGGCACCAGCTCCAGATGCGAGTTGAGAGACTAGAGACTCGGATGACCCACATTGACGTCACCATGCAGGTCTTCATTCACAATTTCCACTTGAACTGCCCATGTTTTGATGACTTCAGGGAAGTACCGTTGCCCCTCTTCTTTCTTCTACTTTTACATTATCACATTGAGGGCCATGTGTGAATTAGGTGTGGGGGGGGAATCATTGTGGTGCTAGTAATTTTGTGGGGAATCATTGTGGTGCTAGTAATTTTGTTTTTTTTTAGTTTCTAGAGTTTTTTTGTTTTTCTTTATTTTTTTAGTTTGTTTTTGTCCATCTTTCGTTTATTTTCTTTTTTCTAGTGGTCAGTCTTCATATGAATACCAAGTTTTGATGCTGGATTGTTATCTCTAATTCTGCTATTGCCAAGTTTTAATAATGAAAGGGTATCAAGTTAATGTGGTTGAATCCAAAAACATCTCTTTGGTGAATATCAATGATTGTTTTACTCTTATAATTTTTGGTTAACTTTCCTAGGCATAGGGAATGATTATTGGCATTTTCATGTGAATTGGTCCGGTTATTAATCTTAGTTCTCCATATTTAAAAATGAGGCTAGCAGCTGCAAAGTTCCTTTTGATTTTTGTGTTATTTTGAATTTTTGGTATTATTTGGCTGTGAATAAGAGCTGACTGTACTCCGCTAGTATTTACTACCGAGTAACCGGGGATTTTCACCAAAAGTGTTGATTCTCGCGTCAAAAGATAGTAATTCCTATGAGTACGTGGTCACGTGGCGATAGAAGCTGAGTAACCGGGCTCCTTCATCTGGCCAATGTTGGAGTTCGCGTCAAAAGGCTCAAATGGCTAGCGACTAAGTCTTTTGTTACTATTGAAAAAAAAAAGAAAAGAATCAAAAAAAAAAAGAGAGAAAAGTAGAAAAAAATTGTGGAAAAAAAGTGAAGGTTGTGTTAGTGTGTAATAAAAGTCAGCTTGCCAAATTATGGATTTAATGTTGAGATTTTGGTTAATAGTTGGACCATTTGCTGATAAATGTTATGCGTTATTCCTTCTTCTTAGATTAGTTAACCTGAAATTAGAGAAGTTTGTGGTTTAGAAGCTAACCAGAGTGATGTTTCTTGGACTTGACCATTGATGCTTGATTATTATTTTTCTTGGTATCTTGGCAATATGGTAGATGGAGTAATGACCATTGTCAAATATTGGTGTTTATTTGATGTTCTCATGCTTGAGGACAAGCATGGTTTAGGTGTGGGGGAATTGATAGGTTGCAATTTTATCATTTATTTTATTATTAATTTCCCCTATTACCTGACTTGATATGGATTAATTATTAGATTCTACTCACTTTTCATAATTTGTATTTATTCCAGGGAGTAGATCGAAAATACCATAACAAGAGCTAATTTGACAGAAAAGAAGGTTCAGTAGCTGTCCGTAGTTCAGGGGCATTTTAGGAACAAAAAAAGACGCGAGCCCTTCGTTGGGTAATTTGGGCCGGAGCCTTCTTTCCTCCGGAGAGCGCCGCACAAAGGAAAATAAAGGGAGAAGGAGGAACAGAGGACTAGGCGTTCTTTCCCTTAGGGGCTAGAGCCGCCGCACACAGTAGCCATTAGAATAGGAGCAATTGATATATGGCAGAGAATGAGCACTAGCATTAGGGAGTTGCTTTTGTTGACTTTTCTTCCCTTTTAGTTCTTAGTAGTTGTTTTACCTTCCTCGTACGTAGGACCTTTAGCATAGTTTTCCTTTTGACTTTTCCCTTGAGTCTTGGGTGGATGTCTCCTGCGCATGTCAGGAGCAATTGAAGGTCTTGGTCACTTTCTGTATTCTTCCATCAATTGAGCGAATTGAGCTCCCTTGGTCAAGGACAATGGCCGCGGCTTCCTCTCCAACTTTGCGTGGGATTTGTTCACCAGGAATGAACTAATTTTTCTTTTTCTAGTCAAGGAACAACGGAGGTCTTGGTTGGCCTAAAATTGTGAGATCGATTTAATTTTATCTTTTTCTTTATTTATTGGTATTCACATATTCCTTGATTGCTATGCTCATGGTTATTTAATTAATTGATTGTCTTGGATCCGGATAATTAGTTAATTTAATGATCTATTGTCAATTGAGGTATTAAATCCGTAATTGTTTAATTACCTCAAAATAGTGACAACTGGCATGATTAGATTTGTGTCAGGGGAATACATGGGCTAATCTAAAATAACCCTGGTAGTGCGTTATTTGGTTAGAATAGGGCTCCTCTAATACGTAAGGCAATTGAGGAATTAAATTTTACGAGCGTACCTAGGATTATTTCTCAATTAGAGCAGTGATTAACGGGCGTACCTTGATCACCGACACAGTAAGGAGGGGTTGACTGTCATCGCTTGTTTGATAGTTATAACCTATTTATTGATAAATAATTGAAATTGCCTTTGCTTATCGATGATCAATTAGGTGAACCATTGCTGAAGTTATTCCTTGACTAGATTCTTAATTATCATTCATTTGATTTTAGAAATTTGTTATTTAATTTTTAGTAGTTTCTTAGATTTTATTTGAACTTCTTTTATTGTGACCTTCTGCATAAAAACACCCCCTTGTCACTGTGAATTTGAAAAGAAACAATTACTCCCAATCCCTGTGGATTCGACCCTACTTACCGCTATCTACAGAAATCACTTTTAGTTTGAGCAGATTTTATTATTGCACAGGTTTCGACAACGTGTCATGGGGATTTCCTAGAATTTTATATACCTTTAAATTCTCAAGATTTCTAGGTTTTTTGTGATTATTTATGTAGCAGAATAATTCACAGATGTAGTTATTCACTTGAAAAAGTTCATATACTAAATGTGAAGATTGTATAAATGCATCAACTATCCTTTTTCTTGTTTGCGTAATCATTGATAGTTGGGATAGCCATCATATTTACACAATTATATCAATGGTTTTTTCTTTGCTTGAAGAAAAGGGAAAAAGATTGGCTAAGTTACATTAAATGAATAAGGAAAAGAATAAAGAAAAGAGAAAATTAAATGACAAAATTGGGTAAATACTTTGAACCAAAAAAAAAAAAAAAAGGAATAACAAATACGAAGATTGTATGAATGCAAGTACAATGTTATTACAATAGAATACTTAAGAAAGCTTAGGTGATAATAAATCATTGAATGCTGAAAAAGTTCCAAATCAAGATGAATCTGATATAATTTAAACTCCTTTTAACTAATAACACACTCCAAGAATTGTGAACCAAGACAGCCTTTATATTGGTTTTGTTACCAAACGTATACATTGTAAACCCGGGCTATCCTTCATAATTCGTTGGTACAATGATATAATTGATAGACTCAGTTTGGAAGCCAACTTTGCTATGTACAAATGATAAAAGTTCAAGACACATTGTTTGTTCGATCAGCTGTGGATTAATGTTCATAAATAAAATTGCTCTTCTATTTTTAAAAAATATCTAAAGAGCGACAACAACTTGCATTTTCTTTCAAGCACATCCTAATACCCCAAAGGTGGAAGAAGTCAATTAGTGTGAAGAAGCAAACATTGAAACTGATAGGGTGTTAATTGTTGGTCATTTTATTGTTAATTTTCCCCTTTGTCCGTACTAAATATTGTTTTAATTGTTAATATATACTTATATTTGGTATTTGGCCTGAATTACAGGAGATAGAAAAGTGCTAAAAAGGGAGGCCTTCTTGAGAAATATTCAATACGTGAGGAGCTTCCAAAAAGATCTACAACCATGGCCCACAATTGTGCTACAACGGAGCCCGTTTCCTGGGCTAACTAGGAGTCTTCTGGGATTAGCAATTGGAGAGACATCGTACAACAGTAGTAGCACTTAGATAGGAAATATAGAAATAGCATAGGACTAGCACTACTTTTTTTTTTCTTTCAAAGCCCAAAGAGCTTACGTCAATTTTTACAAACCTAAACCCCGAGAGAACCCCAAAAGCCGGTATCCTTTGAGGTCCCACAGGAGACTTATAACTACCAACCCAAACCCTCCCAACCCCGATGTGGGATACATCAAAGGGGACGACACCCCAAACCTCCACAACGGGGAGCCTGCTGCTAGTACTACTTTGGAGGGGATTCTTTTCGCTTTTGACTTTTCCCGTTTTGTTTTTTAGTATCTTTTCCTTCCTTCGTATGATGGGATGAAGGGAAGACATTAGATCAATCTCTGTAACTTTGCTTTTCTTTATGCCTTCGATCGAATTGAATTTGCCCATTTTCCAATCAATGGCCGCTACTTTCTCTTCGAGTTCGTGTGGGTCTTTCGCATTGGGGATGAGCTAAATTCTTTTTTCTAGTCAAAAAACAACGGATGCTTTGATTCGCCTAAAAATTGTGAGATCGATTTAATTTTATTTTTTTCTTTTATTTATTGGTATTCGCATATTCCCTAGTTACAGCGCTTGTGATTGTTCAATTAATTGATTGTTTTGGATTCGGATAATTAATTAATTTAGCAACCTGATGTCAATTAGAGCGTTAAATTCGTAATTGTTTAATTGCTCTAAAATAGTGACAACTGGCATGATTGGGTTTGTGTCAGAGGAATACGTAGGCTAATATAAAATAACCCTGGTAGTGCATTATTTGGTTAGAATAGGGCTCCTCTAATACGTAAGGCAGTTGGGGCATTAAATCTTACGGGCGTACCCAGGATTATTTCTCAATTAGAGCAGTGATTAACGGGCGTACCTTAATCACCGACACAGTAAGGAGGGATTGACTGTCATCGCTTGTTTGGCAGTTATAACCTATTTATTAGTAAATAATTGGAATTGGCTTTGCATCGATGATCAATTAGGTGAACCATTGCTGAAGTTATTTCTTGACTAGAGCCTTAATTATTATTCATTTGATTTTAATAAATTGTTATTTAATTTTTAGTTGTTTTTTAGATTTCATTTGAATTTCTTTGATTGTCACCTTCTGCACAAAAACAACCTCATTGTTACTGTGGATTTAAAAAGAAACATTTACCCCCAATCCCTGTGAATTCGACCTTACTTATCACTATTTACAAAAATTAACTTTAGTTGAGCAGGTTTTTATTATTGCACAGGCTGACAACCTGTCAATTTTTGGCGCCGTTGCCAGGGACTAGTGCCTAATTAATTTGTTTCCTTTTGAGTTCATCTTGTTTTATTTCTTTTTTTTTCTCTTATTTTTTTTTATATAGTTTATGGCTGCTAACATTCCGTATCTTGCTGATAGACTAGATTTTATTTCTAGAAGGAGTTATGAGGCTCATGCTTTTTCTAATGATCAATTGGTTATTCCAAATTGTGAATCTTATTTTGCCTCAGATCGTTCAACTGACATATACCGTGCATTTCAACATGGCCTAAGTGCTCCAATCGATACTTTTAGAGATTTTTCACCTCAATATCAAATGTGGTATGACCTTTATTCAAATGGGTATGATCAAGGATGGTGAGAGGATTCCAATTTTAATTATGCGACCAGACCAATGGATTTTCAACAGCAAGAGTCTCAACAACCATCATCCATGCCAGGTCCGTCTCTCGAAGAAATGATGAAGCAATTAATTGCTAATCAACAAAAGACGGATTCTGACATACAAAGTATAAGGAATCAATTGGGACAGGTGCAAGTAATGTAGAGTCAGGTGAGTCAGATGGTGATAGCAATTAACCGCCTAGAATCCCAAATCCAAGGAAGGCTTTCATCTCAGCCTGAAGTCAACCCAAAGAACGCGAGTGCCATGACCCTCAGAAGTGGAAGAGAAATTAAAGGGCCTATGGTTCTGGAGAATAAGAGTCAACATCAAATTCAAAAAGAGATGGAAGATGAAAGGCGTGAATTGACATCAACACTGAGCAAATTGAATTCTTCAAATTATGAAGAATTACCCTCACAGACCATCGTCAACGTTAAGAAAGATGAGAATGTGTTTGTCTGGCCAAGTGACATGGAGCTACAAGAGTCTCAAGAAAATGGATCTAAAGATGCAATTGAAAAGGAAGTTGAAGTGCAAAAAATGAGACCCCAACATCAACTCATCCAAGTGAATGAATCCAATGAACAATCTCCAAATGCGGTGACATTTTCTCCATTCCTTAATCAATATTCTTATGATTCTTATTCTTCAATTCCTGTTAATGAGATTGACTTTATTATATCAGAAAATTTTGAATTTCATGACAAGAATAAGTTAAAAGTGGCGATTGCAAGATATCTTGAACCAATAAATGCATGTGAGGAAGGAGTGAATGGAGAATTCAAATTATCGTTGACTTATTTGGTGCCATTTACTAGTCCATAGAAGACCGTAACTCGTGTATTCAAGGATTACTCTATATACGAGGGTTATTAGAACTATATAAAGGATGAATCATTAAAATGAGTCACAAGATTTTATCCTCCATGAACAAATATGACAATGTCTAGCTAAAGACGTTAAAGAAAGGCGCTCATTGGGAGGCAATCCAATTTCTGTTAGTCATTTGTTCGTTTTTGTTTGTTAGTTTAAACATGTTTTCCTTGAGTTTGACTGATTTCGGATTTCAATTTTCATTTTTGATGATTGGTAGGTGTCTCTCTAACATGACGCGCCCGCGTCAAGTCGTATGGAGAGCTCATGGTCAGAAGGATTCTGGCCCTCATGACGTGCCCACGTCAAGTCACCTGAAAAGCTCTTCACTTTGTGTCTACATGACGTGCCCGCGTCATGTTTGCTGGAAAGCTAAGTATTCAAACTTTGAGAAAAAATTTTGATTTTCTTTTAATCTCTAATTTTGAATTTTGAAAGTGAATTTTATTCA
Source organism: Coffea arabica (assembly GCF_036785885.1). Lineage (NCBI taxonomy): Eukaryota > Viridiplantae > Streptophyta > Magnoliopsida > Gentianales > Rubiaceae > Coffea > Coffea arabica. Next base: position 39,584,453 of record NC_092318.1, on the reverse strand, counting down.
TAATATTGAGAAAAGAAAAAAGATAAAAAAAATCCAAAGAAAGGTTTTTTTTTTTAAAAAAAAAACCCCAAAGAAAAAACCAAAAACTATTTTGTTTTTCTTTTTCTCTTTTCTTTTCTTTCTTTTCTTTCTTTCTTTCTTTCCCTTTTCTTCCTCTTCTCCCCCGCTGCCCCTGTTTCCCTTTCCTTCTTCACTCTTTTGGCCGAAACCCTTCACCGCCGCCCCTCTATCCAAACACTAGCGCCGCCGAGCCCAGCCTTCCACCGTCGCGGCGCGTACACCAAGCGACAGCCGCACGCTGCTCATCCCTCCACCTGCTCTTCTCTCTCCTCTGGCGAGCCTAACTTACCGACTAAATCCCACGGACTGCCACCAACGTCGCCACCTCCATTTCTTCACGCACAGCCGCCGTTTCCCTCTCTCGATCTCACTGTCCGCCACCACCATCGCCACTCCAGCTGCGCACCTCCACTCCAACTCAACCCATCGATCTCACTAGCTCACATGCACCAGCTCCTGCCAATGACCGTGAGCTACCGTCGTGCGCCCCCTGCCAACGCAGTTCGCCGGCCGTCTCGCCCTTTTCTTCTTTGCCGCGTCTCTCTCCTTGCCGCGACGTCACCACCTGTCAATTTTTGACAGGTGGAGGTATTTGAATTTTTTCCTCCAATTGTATTTTTTGGGTCCTAAATTGCTAGATTTTGTGCCCTTTTTCTTAGGTTTCTTGGTCAATAAAAGTAGGGGCTGATTTGTTTAGTTTTCTCTGTCCCGTTGAGCCTAATTGTTGCTCTGCTTGGGGTTGTTTTCTGGTACTGATTGCATTGTTGAGCAATGATTGGGTTTTGACTACTTGAGGCTTTTATTTCATCTGTAGGGATAATTTTTGACGGCACTTCTGCCGGTTCCTTTGTTTGAAAGTTATTTGGATGGTAGTGTGTCTGATTGCTGAAATTTAGTGATTTGTTTAGACACTAGCACTGCTCAGAGTATGTTCGAGTGGAACTAGTGGGATGTCCATTGCTCTTTAAGTTTAATTGTTGTGGTATTTGGAGCTGAATTCTTGTATTGGTTCAATTGTTGGGGGTCCATTGCTCAGCGATTTGTATTGTTAATCTAGTGGACCGTTTCTTGTGCATTACATTGCCAAATTGAGAGCCTCAGCTGTTGTCTGTTGGCTTCACTAGAGGTTTTTCATTTGTTATTCCATTGCACTTGGTAGTCTCCATATTTCTTAAAAATTCTATTTCTGGTTGATTGAGTAGCCTCTTAGTACCTATGGCGGTGATCCCGGCCCGTCTACCTTCGCTCCGCCCCCTCCAACTCCAGGGGCTGAGGACTGGCACCAGCTCCGGACGCAGATTCAAAATTTGGAGGCTCGGATGATTAACATCGACAACAATGTGGCTGCCATGGCACAGAATTTGGCGGCATTTATGCAGCAAGCGGGTTTTCCACCCCAATCCCCGCCTCGCCCACCACTTTGACCCGATTCCAGGGGAGTTCTATTACCCATTTTCCCTGCTTTTGCTGTTTCTTTGCCACATTGAGGACAATGTGTCATTTAGATGTGGGGGGGATTAGATGGGGTGCTAATGTTTTTAGTTTTATTTTTCAGATGTTTCCTTTTTGCTTTTACTTTTTAGCTTTTAGTTACCTTGTCTATTTTTAGTTTTTGTCTAGTTTTTGCTATTTGGTGTCATTTGATGTATTTTTGTCTAGTTTTTGCTAGTTGGTGTCATTTGATGTTGGATTGTCTACTCGATGCTACTATTGTCAAGCTTTCGTAATAAAAGTATATCGAGTTGATGTGGTTGAGTCCAAGAGCATCCCTTTGGTGAATATCAGTAATTATGTAGCCTTTCTAATTTTTGATTAACTCTTCTAGGCATTGAGAATGATTGTTGGCATTTTCATGTGAATTGGTCCAGTATTAACTTTAGTTCTCCATATTTGAAGAAATGAGACTAGCAGTTGCTATTTTTGTTTTCTTTTACTATGTTATTTTGAGTTATTGTGTTATCTAGCTGTGAAATAAAGTTGATTGTACTCCGCTAGTCATTACTATTGAGTAACTAGGGGTTTTCACCTAAAGTGTCGATTCTCACGTCAAAAAGTAATAATTTCTATGAGTACGTGGTCGTATAGCGATAGGAGCTGAGTAACCGAGCTCCTTCATCTGACAAATGTTGGAATTCACGTTAAAAGGCTTCGATGGCTAGAGACTAAGTCTTTTGTGCTATTGAAAAAATAAATAAACAAATAGCGAAAAAAAAGAAGTGAAAGTTGTGTTAGTGTATGATAAAAGTCAGCTTGCCGATTTGTGAATTTAATGTTGAGATTTTGATTAATAATTGGACCATTTGGTGATAAATGTTGTGCGTCATTCCTTCTTCTTAGATTAGTTAACCTGAAATTAGAGGAGTTTGTGGTTTAGAAGCTAATCGGGGTGATGTTTCTCGGATTTTGATCACTGATGCTTGATATATGATTTTTCTTGGTATCTTGGCAATATGGGGGATGGAGCGATGACCATGGTCAAATTTTGGTGTTTGATTGCTGTTCTCATACTTGAGGACAAGCATGATTCAGGTGTGGGGGGAATTGATCGGGTGTTAATTGTTGGTCATTTTATTGTTAATTTCCCGCTTTGTCCTTACAAAATATTGTTTTAATTGTTAATATATACTTATATTTGGTATTTGGCCTGAATTACAGGAGGTGGAGCAGAAAAGTGCTAAAAAGGGAGGCCTTCTTGAGAAATATTCAATACGTGGGGAGCTTCCAAAAAGATCTACAACCATGGCCCACAATTGTGCTACAACGGAGCCCGTTTCCTGGGTTAACTAGGAGTTTTCTAGGATTAGCAATTGGAGAGATGCCGCACAACAGTAGTAGCACTTAGATAGGAAATATAGAAATAGCATAAGACTAGCACTACTTTGGAGGGGATTCTTTTAGCTTTTGACTTTTCCCGTTTTGTTTTTTAGTATCTTTTCCTTCCTTCATATGATGGGATGAAAGGAAGACATTAGATCAATCTCTGTAACTTTGCTTTTCTTTATGCCTTCGATCGAATTGAATTTGCCCATTTTTCAATCAATGGCCGCTGCTTTCTCTTCGAGTTCGTATGGGTCTTTTGCATTGGGAATGAGCTAAATTCCCTTTTCTAGTAAAGAAACAACGGATGTTTTGATTCGCCTAAAAATTGTGAGATCGATTTAATTTTATTTTTTTCTTTTATTTATTGGTATTCGCATATTCCCTGATTACAGCGCTTGTGATTGTTCAATTAATTGATTGTTTTGGATCCAGATAATTAATTAATTTAGCAACTTGATGTCAATTAGAGTGTTAAATTTGTAATTGTTTAATTGCTCTAAAATAGTGACAACTGGCACGATTGGGTTTGTGTCAGAGAAATATGCGGACTAATATAAAATAATCCTGGTAGTGCATTATTTGGTTAGAATAGGACTCCTCTAATACGTAAGGTAATTGGGGAATTAAATCTTACGGGCGTACCGAGGATTATTTCTCAATTAGAGCAGTGATTAACAGGCGTACCTTAATCACCGACACAGTAAGAAGGGGTTGACTGTCATCGCTTGTTTGGCAGTTATAACCTATTTATTAGTAAATAATTGGAATTGGCTTTGCATCGATGATCAATTAGGTGAACCATTGCTGAAGTTATTTCTTGGCTAGAGCCTTAATTATTATTCATTTGATTTTAGTAAATTATTATTTAATTTTTAGCAATTTCTTAGATTTTATTTGAATTTCTTTGATTGTCACCTTCTGCACAAAAACACCCCCTTTGTTACTGTGGATTTGAAAAAAAACATTTATCCCCAATTCCTGTGGATTCGACCTTACTTACCACTATTTACAAAAATTAACTTTAGTTGAGCAGGTTTTTATTATTGCACAAGCTGACAACCTGTCAGAAAAATTCCCTAATTTCCAACAATAGTGGGCAAATTTAGATACCTTCCCGGTAAATGAATCATGCTTCAAAATCTACAACATAATGCTGATGATGAACTTGATATTTTCTTCCAGAATTGGCCTATTTCTTCCTTCATCTGGGATATGGTTCAGTAATTGATGCATCATTGACAGAGTTTGGAGCTGAAATTCTTTGAGTGTTGGATTGATCAACTTTCAGCTCGTCTACCCTGCTCTCCGATCCATTGCTCCGGAAAACTGCCGGACGATGTGGAGTTGGTAGGGAAACAGAACCAGGATTGAGCATGCAGACCACGGAAGCCATTGTGGGTCTTTTACTGGCATCTTCTTCAACACAGAGTAAGCCAACTTGGATGCATTGAATGACTTCATTTCTGGCATAAGAATCTCCAATGCTTGAATCCAAAAGAGCTAAAGTTTGGCCGCGTCTCCAATGGTTCCAAGCCTTTTCGAAATAATCCCACTCATAAGGTGTACATTCTTAAAAACTTCAATTAGGTAATGTCAATATTCACAATAGGCAATAGTCAATACTCTCTATTTCAAGTTTAATCATATAAAAAGATTGATTAATCTTTCTTACACTGACAGTGTATACAAAAGATTGTGATGATGTGTGACAAATGTGATGCATTAGGAGGTGAAGTATCCAAAATTAAAGTTTACGAACTAAAGTTTGAGTGCGTCTGTGGTTTAAGGGTCTAAACTAGAATTCACACCAATTAAACATTTGTCTAGAGGCAATTTGCCCGTCATTTCCATAAAATGGCAAGTCAAGTAAAATAGAACAAGATCACATGGAACAACAAAAAATTACTATAAGTATGTCTAGATTGAACCCACCAAAGAGAAAGTAGTCAAGGCTTTTGTTGGCAACAAATTCATAGATGAGTATCTTTTCTTCTCCTTCCAGGCAAAATCCCAATAGCCGAACTAGATTTCTGTGTTGAAGCTTTGCAACTACTACAATTTCATTTTTAAATTCTTCTGCACCTTGCACTGAGCTCCTTGACAGCCTTTTAACAGCTACTTCTTGTCCATTACCAAGTACACCCTGATTAAACATGCATGCTAGAATTTAATTGAAATATTAAATGTGTAGATATTCAAATTCACAAAAGCAAAATATTTCATGCAAAGACCTTGTATACACGACCAAATCCACCTTCGCCAATTTTGTTATCCACAGAGAAGTTATTTGTGGCAATTTGAATTTCAGTTAAGCTATACTGTAAGGATTCGGCTGTTAAGATTTCAGCAACTCCATCTACACCAGGGATAAGCAACTTCACTCAATTTATTAGTTCAAAAACCTCTGAGGTTTCCTGTAATTGCAATCAATAAACTTTACCACTTGTTTCCGGTGCCATTGCAACACGACTCTTCCGCAATCTTCTTTTCAGGAAAACTAAAGCCATGACAAATAGCACAACAGCAACCCCAATTAATGGGACAGCAATTGAAAAAGCTGCTCGCGGGGGGCTTCGCCCTTTGCCTGGATGAAAGTTAGTTTAATTTAGCTTCGAAAGCCAGCTGATCATAGGAGATCAAGTTTATTAAACTTCGAGGTAGAGTCACTCTGAGACAGCCTTACACAGACAAAAAGCTAGAGTTGAGATCCTCTCTATTACTTTCTCACCATTTATGTGCCTAAATTTTTCACAACAATCTATTTATGTCAATAATTTTACTTCCACAAGTAGATCAACATACTTAAAATTCATTCTCATTTATGAATTTTTTGTCATTCAATTTGTACAAAACACTTTGACGGTGCAATATGGGTCAAAATTATATTAAAAAAATGTAAAGTTTGATCCAATGGTAAAATTTAATCAATTTAATTTGAATTTTTTAATATACTTTAAACAACACCAGAAATATAATTTGGATGACCTTTTATTTCAAACATAGTATATATTATAACCATGTTTACTTAGGTGTAATGGAGAAAAAATTTTCTCCAATTAATGGAGAAGAGCCTAACCCAAAAAGCTATGCAAAAACACATTATTTGAAAGAATATTTTTTTTTCAATATTCTTTAAAAGATTTTCATCATCAATTTGCAATTTTGGATTCAATGCAGAAACTCCCCTGAGGTTTGAACATCTACAAGCTTAACTGTGTTTGGACCAAATTACGACTACCCATTGTATGCGAGGCTGTCCAAACCCAGTGATTATTAAGAAATGACAACAATGCCAAATATTTTGGAAATAAAACCACACAAATGAGATTGCTTTTTTAGGCCAAAGAATTGCTATAGAAGAAAAAAGGTTGAAGAAAATTATTTACAAAATTAAGAAGAGAGACAAATCACCAAAAATTCTTTAGCCTATGCACTTGTAGCCTTGTGTAGAAGTGCAAATCCTTATATCTTATTCGCTGGATGATTTCGCACCACGCATCTGTGGTCCTGTGAAATGGGATAGCATAAGTTTTCTTCGCTTTCAGAAGACCACGGATCTGAGATGGGAAATCATCCAACGAAGTGTTTCCTCTGCTGTGTTTTTTGTTCTTTTGTCATGTATTTGTTTTCATTATTCCATTTTGATTTTTTATGACCCTACATGAAGAATACATGGCAATATGCATAGTTATTAAACTCGATCGGACAAGAAATCCAGCAGAGGGACCAGGGCAATGGGCGACTACTTTAACCAATCAGTCATTGGTTGAACTAGTGGGTACTAAATTAACATTTACAAATATAAAATGGTAATAAAGTGTTTTTAAATACTAATTATTATACTTTGAAAGATATATAATGAACATACAAATATTAATAGAAGATTCAATTTCATTTTACTGTACTTGCACATAAATAAATAACACATTCAAATATAGAACAAAATTGTATCACTTATTTTCAAGATATAGCATCATTTTTATTATTTTATCTTTCAAAAATAAAATAATTTTTAACAACTCAAATATTGTAAGTTTGAAAGTTAAAAGAATTAATTGTATAACAAAAAAGTAAACAAGTTTATGTAATAAAACATTTAATTATCAAGTAAAAACTAAGCAAGTAGTAAAATTTTATACACATTTAAATGAAAATCCAACTTACAAATCTAGTCAAAAGTATATTACACTTTATTTCAAAAACAATGATCCACAATTGTATTAGAAAAAAGAACCCAGTCAAGTGGAAAACCGGACGGGCTCTGATTGAACCACCATGTCAAACAGGTTTGATCAGACCAATTCATTCTCCAATCAAACTGGAAATCCTTTCGGCCGAATGGTCGAGTCATTGGCAAGTTGCAAACGAATCGAACCGTCTACGAGCAACCAAATCCAAAGCTCGACTCGAGCTCGATGTGTTGCTCGCGACAACTCGAGCTTGATCAACATCAAACTCGAGTCGAGCTTAACCTGATCAAATCGAACTCGAATTCGAACTCGAGTTCAAAGATATTCAACTCATAGTTCATAAGCCGACTTAATTATATATATATTATTTTTTATTTTAATAGTAAAATTACATATATATTTCTAATATTTTATTATTTGTTAAGAAAATTATTATTTTATTCCCTTTTTAAAAAATAAAATAATTATTTTTTTAAACTCGAGTTTGAGTTCAAATTCGATTTGAATTTGAGTCAAGCTCGAGCTCGAATTGTTATATTGAGAGCTCGTCGAATTCAAGCTCGAATTTGAGCTTGATAAAACTAAGTCGAGTTTGGATCGATTAAATCAAAGTCGACTCGATTCAACTCGTTTGTAGCCTATTTCATTGGGCCGATTGTTTGAACTGCTAGGGTCACATCAGGTTCAATAACTATAGGGGATGAAATAAAAAGTAAAACAGAAAATCCATTGTGAAACAAATGTAAAAAAATTTTGTGCCAAAGAATTGCTGTAGAAGAACAAAGGTTGAAGAAAATTATTTACCAAATTAAGAAGAGAGACAAATCACCAAAAATTCTTTAGCCTATGCACTTGTAGCCTTGTGTAGAAGTGCAAATCCTTATTTCTTATTCGTTGGATGATTTCGCACTACGCATCCGTGGTCCTGTGAAATTGGATAGCATAAGTTTCCTTCGCTTTCAGAAGACCACGAATCTGAGGTGGGAAATCATCCAACGATGTGTTTCCTCTGCTGTGTTTTTTGTTCTTTTGTCATGTATTTGTTTTTAGTTATTCCATTTTGATTTTTTATGACCCTACATGAAGAATACATGGCAATATGCATAGTTATTAAACTCGATTGGACAAGAAATCCAACAGAGGGACTAATATTCTTCATGTAAAGTACTTTTAGATATGCAAATTAATATTTACAAATATAAAATAGCAATAAAGTACTTTTAGATACTAATTATTATACTTTGAAAGATATACAGTGAACATACAAATACTAATAGAAGATTTAATTTCATTTTACTGTACTTGTACATAAATAAATAACACATTCAAATATAGAACAAAATTGTATCACTTATTTTCAAAGGTATAGCATCATTTTTATTATTTTATCTTTCAAAAAATAAAATAATTTTTAACAACTCAAATATTGTAAGTTTGAAAGTTAAAAGAATTAATTTTCTAACAAAAAAGTAAACAAGTTTATTTAATAAAACATTTAATTATCAAGTAAAAACTAAGCAAGTAGTAAAAGTTTTTACACATTTAAGTGGAAATCCAACATACAAATCTAGTAAAAATTATATTACACTTTATTTCAAAAACAATGATTCACAATTGTATTAAAAAAAAGAACCCAATCAACTGGAAAACCGAACGGGCTCTGATTGAACCACCATGTCAAACAGGTTTGATCGGACCAACTCATTCTTCAATCAAATTGGAAATCCTTTCGGCCGGATGGTCGAGTCATTGGTAGGGTTGTAAATGAATTGAACCGCTTACGAGCAACTCAATTCAAAGCTCGACTTGAGCTCGATGTGTTGCTCATGATAACTCGAGCTTGATCAACATCAAACTTGAGGCATGCTCAACCTAATCAAGTCGAATTCGAATTCGAACTCGAGTTCAAAGCTATTCAACTCGATAGTTCATGAGCCAACTCAATTATATATATATATTATTTTTTATTTTAATAGTAAAATTACATATATATCCCTAATATTTTACATATATATCCCTAATATTTTAGTTCATGAGCCAACCTCCTCGTTACCAAAGCACAACTAAGGTAAAATTGCGATTTTGAAACCACAAGAGGTTAAGAGGCAAAACATTAAACCACGAAGAAGTACCATTAATTTACTTATTTAATATCAGATTTTAAACTAGCAAACAAATTATATTGCACTATAACGGAAAATCTTTTACATGCGTACAATACATCCTCGATCTTCTTGAATGTCTTTGTCTAAAATTGGAAAAACTAAAATGGATTCTTCTTTGCATTATGCCATAGAAATTTCATTTTTTTTACGTAATTTTGCAATCAATACCGCCCATAATATAACTCATGTACTATTTTAGTTACACACAAAAGTTAAATTAAAAATACCAAACTTTTTCCATTTGATTAATCATTGCAAAATTTTCCATGAACTTGAGCCCTTTTACACTATGTAAATGTTTCTAGCAAATTGAATGCAAAAACTTTCTCAAATGCACTTAATATTCATGTATGCTGATCAACCAATCAAAATAAAATTATAACATAAGTATATGATTTTTAAAAACCATATAATAGATAAATGGATAGATAACTAAATAAAAACGTAATGCACGTCAGGCCATCACAGTTAAAGGGATTCCGTAATGACCATAACAATTCTACTTCAACATATATTCAATAGTTATTACAGTGCTAATGCTTGCAAAAAGACTAAATTTACTGTCCTAAGAAGTATGACCACTTAAAATCTTCCATAAATTACAAATGATGATGCATGTGATCAGTAAGATGTGCTGATGCGGAAATCTTACTGTTACGTATTCAACTAAAATTTGACTTAGAAAATTCATTAAGTTACGTGGTGGTCTCCTTTCGTTTGAAAGTGAATTCACACCCTTCATCCTATATTTACATATTCTACTAACTTCAATAATATTAATTCCAATAACAAAGGTATGAATTTAAAATGAAGGATGTAAATTTAGTGCTTTTCATTTTCGACCTAGAATTTACTACAAACAAGAAATTGTAAGAATTAAGATTGTATTCAACACCAATTCCAAGAAGAGACGGCCATAGCAAGGCTGCAGAACTTACCTTCAGTGGAATTAGGAGGAGGACCGCCAGGAGAGTTTGGCGAGGCAGAGGATACATTATCATAGAAGCTGGAGACCTCATACCTCAGATTACAGCTTGGATAAAGTACTCTCCCTCCCTGCTTCTTGGAACAGCACGCGGGTACATCCATTATAGCCTCTCTGAGGCAACTTTTGCAGTCATAAGGGGATAGATCTGGTGTGCACTGCGTAAGGGTATACAATCTCTTTTGATCAGTGGAATAATTGCCTTCTTGGACAGCAAACTTTTTGCCCATGGTATGATTTGCAGCCTCATCCGCAGCGTTATGCAACAAATTGATCAATACCATTTTGAATTTGTCCCAGTCAGGTCCAGGGACATCGAATGGATTGCGCCTAGTCACATTCTCTCCCAAATCAGCCTTGGAGAAGATCGTCTGGTCAGAAAAACGTACCAAGCACTCGTCATACCAAACAATAGCAGCTGTTTGATTTGGGCACTCATGAAGTAGTCGTGTGTGGGCATCTGCGACGCATTCTTTGCAAACATCAGTGTGGACATCACCTCGACAGAGAAAGAGGCCATAGACCTTGTTTGAAGGGTCATCGCCAGTACTGAAATTATAGAAGCCATTGTTGTCTGTCCGAGATGCATGCGAAGACAGATTGTAAAGCAAGAAATTCAGATTGGCTCTGTAAATGCTGCCGGAAGGACTGTTAGGATTGTATGTAATATTTCCACAGTAAGAGTCAAGATAGTTCCAGGGGTCTGTGTCGTTGGAAGTGGAACAACAATATTCAATGGTATGGAAGCTAAGCAAACAAAGCATGTAATATTTGAAGTGGAACAACAAATATCTGGAGATCATTTCAAAGGAAGGCATCAAAAGAGTAAAAGGCTAACAACCTACAAACTAGATTGGTAGATTAGGAGCCAAATTAAGTATTGTTTGAGGGATCATGAAAGTTGTATAAGCCAGGAAAACTTATGGCCTGGGAAAACTTGACCTTGGCAAGTCTTACAACCAAGTCGCCTGGTCGTGAACCATCAGCTGACTGGCCTGTAACCAAGATTCTATAGTCAGTAGATGCTAAAGGTATCGAACAACGTCACTGGTGGAGGATAATTGGAATTTGACTAATGCTGAGAAGAATAAAGTGGACCCAGACTGAATCCCTACCTAGTAGTTCAGAGTTCATACTGGTCTGAGAAAGAGTTCTCTAGATACAGTTAAAAGGATAGATTATACATAATCCCCCGTGGATTCACTTGTTGTCACATAAACGACCTAATATTGCTAAATACCCACATAAATCTCATGTGATTTCATGTAAAGTGAAAATTGGAAAGAAAATAAATCCCATAATATTTTTAGTTACTAGTAGTGTCCTTATTTATGCATACTAAATCAATCAACACTTTAACCACCGTACATAAAATCATACGAGAATAATGTGGATAAAAGCAAAAACTATTGAGGGCTAAATTGAATATTCATGCAAATCGTAGGGAATTTAAATAGATATTTTGATTTTATCACACACGTTTTTATGTATGGTTTAATCAGTGTAACTATTGGTGCTTCCTGTCCATTTTTCATATTACATGAAACCACAGGAGGTTACATAAATATTTTGAAATCCTAAAGGGATCATGTTGCAATATGAAAGATTATTTTTGTTGTGTGGGAGGGGGGGGGGGTTGGGTTTAATTTAACCTAGTCAAATCATGTAAAGTCTGTCGCATTTGCGTTATTGGATTGAAACTTCCAAATAATTTTCGTTGTCGAAAATACCATTTGCAATATATATTAGTGTGTTCACCATTCTGTCCAACTTGTTTACATTTCATAGACTTTTCTTTTTCTTTGGCTAAAGTGGGAATATCACGAGACAAGCATTAAATCAAAGGGCCCTCCAACGAAAGAAATACCTGTCCAATTTATATTATCAATTTCATACTCCATGTGCTTGTCGGCATCTCATTTATGTTAAAATTAACTTTTCAAGATTGGTGTTCTGTTTATATTGTTTTTTGTTCGTGATTTTATATCTAATTCAGTATTTTTGTTGTCAAAATCACCCAATCTTACAACATATGTATATTTTGGAGTACATATTTGTGTTGTTCATAAGATGCTTGTATCTACTAGTTTAGATATTTATTCTGTTTAGTAATTATTCTACGACCTATTAGTGTTTTAGTTTCATAAATGCTGCAATTATCAAATGTGAATAATTTTTATTGTTTTAGTTATTATTAACATTTATGATTGTCCAGAAAGGGAAAAGAAGAACAGATTTTTGGGAAAAAAAAAGGACTTAGAGGAAAAGGGTTTTTCAAGAATGAAAAGGAACAAGTATTTTCTTGCTCCGCATTGGAACTTCAGCAAGGAATTTTAAGTGCTGTCCAACCTAATTCCACAAAGATTAAATAAGTACAAAAGTGTTAAGTATTGAAGGATCCTAAAAAACCCTTTATCACTACTAGCTAGTAGGCCCTGATATATTCCTTAGTAATTGTGGATGACAGAGAGAGGATTGGAGGGCGGAGAAGAAAGAGAAGGAATTCTTTGTGTAGGGTAAAACCGCTACTTCTATTTCATGTTACTTACAAATTGTTATTGTTTTACATTAAAATCTTTCAGAGTATCCTATGATAACTTATGATCATGTTCTAAACCGTATGATCCTGAAAATTCAATGATGAAAAACAAGAAGAATTCATGGCTGAAGGTTTGACATATTCATGTTTTAGCAGTTTCAAGATCGTGATCCTAACCCATGTATACTCTAGAAAATTGGAGAACCTATTAAACCTAGAAGTTATATGATACAGAGCCGTTTATGATGAAGTTTCATGGTTTTTGTATTCTACAACAGCAGAACCATGACTTGGAAATAAGAAAAACTCATAATCTTGCATAGAAAAGTCTGCATAGCATAGTTGCATTGAATCCGTCATAATTTGGTGTATAAAGCTTGGATTAAGATGCCATATGCTTTCCCAAAGGGCTTTTACTACTTATAAAGTAATTCTTCTGGTTCAATTTATACCGAAGGTAGAAATTTTTTCAAGGTTGACTGTTTCAATTCAAAATCTTGGAACAGTTTCTCATCAAAGTTTTAGCCTCTTGATGTATATAGTAGTGGAAAGCCCATTCTTGTATGATTTTTTTCAAACTCACGAGCATCCGATTATGTAAATCTAGTCCATTCTGGAAGTTTTAGTCTCTCTGGTAACCTTGTAGTTGTTGACTTTGGTGGCAGAAATTGATGACTTTTCCAAACCAAAATTGTTGACATTTTTTTGGCAAACATTTAATCCCACATCGGTTGTTTTGGAAGTTGTAGGATTGCTTGAGAGTTATAAAAGGACTCTCAAGGTTCCTAATAATATTTACCAAATACACTTACAAAAGAATTACACCAAAAGGATTTTGTGATTCTTTTGTAATTCTTTCTTCTTCCAAAATTTATAAGAGCGGGTCGCTTGAGCGGTGCTTAGAGATTAGGCAAAATTGGCCGAACTCTGTTATCAATTTTTCGGATGCGTTCTTTCCTTATCTCTTTTATTTATTTAGTAGTTTCTTTTCTATTGTAGTATAGTATTCAATATATTTGTCGGGTATATTTGTAGCTTTTTTATACGGTTCATTTGGGTGTATTTATTCTTATTCGTGTGTACGTATTATTTATGTATACACGGGTATATTTGTGATAATACACCGTGCACGTAAATTCTGTCTAGAAGACTGGGTTTTAAGTGGGATCGCTTGTGACCCCTCCAGCCTGTTCTGAGAATTTATTTGGAATGATAATTCTGTCTTAGGAGATTGTTTGATAATCTTTCTTGGGAATTACCGAATCGGTTTAAATCACTAGTTGAATTTTTTTGAGTGGAAAATTACCCGATTTCCCTAACAAGTGGTATCAGAGCCGAAGGTTCGTCCTTTGGCATGTTTTTAATTTTTATATTGAATACTATTATTTGAGTTTGTAATGGCATCAAACGATTCCACGTCAAGAGTTACATCTGGGCATCGGTTTCCCTGTCCACATGGTCGAGGATTCCAATGTCAAGTTCGAAGTTGGCGGTGGAGATATTTGATGGTACTGGCCATTTCGGCATGTGGCAAGGCGAGGTCATAGACTCTCTTTTCCAACAGGGTCTTGACATTGCCATTGAAGAAAAGAAATCAGATGATATAGAAGAGAGGGAGTGGAGTACCATAAATCGGTTGGCATGCGGAACTATTCGATCGTGTTTGTCCAGAGAGCAAAAGTATGCTTTCAAGAACGAGACTTCTGCATGGAAATTGTGGAGGGCATTGGAGGAGAAATTTCTGAAGAAGAGTGGTCAGAATAAACTCCTAATGAAGAAAAGATTGTTTCGATTCAATTACCAACCAGGTACTACTATGAATGAAGCACATCACTATGCTTAATCAGTTAGTAGCAGACCTGTTAAATTTAGATGTTAAATTTGAAGATGAAGATTTGACTTTGATTTTGTTGTCATCCCTTCCTGATGAATTTGAACATTTGAAAACTATGTTACTTCATGGGAAGGAAAATGTATCTTTAGATGTTGTATGTTTTGCTTTGTATAATCATGAATTGAGAAAGTAGGATAAAATGAAAAATAAAATAGTTGCAACAGATGAAGCGTTAGTGGCAAGAGTTCGTTAACAAAGCCAATCAAATGAGAGAAGAGGAAGGTCCAAATCGAAAAGTAGAGTTGCCAAAGATGAGTGTGCTTTCTATCGTGAAAAAGGGCACTGGAAGAAAGATTGTCCAAAGTTGAAGAAGAAAGGGAAAGCTCTGTAAGACGCAAATGTATGTTACAGAGTGCAAAAGTGATGCGGAATCGGATTTCTCTTTAGCTGCATCACCTTCAACATCTTATCCAGATGAATGGATCTTGGATTCAGGTTGCACCTATCATACGTCTCCTATGTGAGAGTGGTTCTTCGAACTTGAAGAGCCTGATGGTGGAGTTGTTTACATGGGAAACAACAATCATGTAAAACAGTTGGGATAGATTCAATCAAACTGCGTAATCATGATAGATCCACCAGAATCTTGAAAGATGTTCGGTACGTACCGAATTTGAAGAAGAATCTCATCTTTTTAGAACTCTTGGAGTCAAAAATTCTGAAAGTGAAGATGCAAAATGGAATTCTTAAAGCAATTTCGGGAGCACTTGATTTGTTGAAAGGCGTGAGAAAGATTAATCTGTATTACTACCAAGGTAGTACAGTTGTTGGGACAGCAGCAGCAACAACATCTTCCAATAACAAGAAGGATGCAGAGGCAACAAAGTTGTGGCACATGCGATTGGGACATGCTGGTAAAAAATTCTTACAAAATCTTGCCAAGCAAGGATTATTGAAAGGTACGAAAACTTGCAAATTAGAATTTTGTGAGCATTGTATTCTGGGAAAACAGAGAAGAATAAAATTTGGCCCACCCATCCATAATATCAAGGGTATTTTGGATTATGTGCATTCAGACATATGGGAACCTGCCAAGACTTCATCCCTTGGAGGCAGGTACTATTTTGTCACTTTTATTGATGATTTTTTCAGAAGAGTTTGGGTGTTTACTATGAAGAAGAAGAATGAAGTGTTTGGGATTTTCCTTAAATGAAAAACTCAGGTTGAAAATCAGACGGGAAGAAAGATCAAGATTCTTCGAACAAACAATAGTGGAGAATACAAGAGTGATCCTTTCCAGAAGATATGCCAACAATGTGGCATAGTTCGGCATTTCATAGTAAGAAGAACACCGCAGCAGAATGGGATATCAGAGCGTATGAATAAGACACTAGTGGAGAAAGTACGTTGTATGCTGTTTAATGCTAGATTAGGCAGAAATTTTGGGTTAAGATTGTGACATACGCTCAACATTTCCTCAATCGCTTGCCATCATCTGCAATAGGTGGCAAGACTCCATTAGAGGTATGGTCTGAAAAACCTGCAATAGATTATGATTCTTTGCGTATTTTTGGTTCTACTGCATATTATCATGTAGATGAATCAAAGTTGGATCCACGTGCAAAGAAACCTCTCTTTATGGGCTTTAATGCTGGAATTAAGGGATACCGTTTGTGATGTCTAAAAGCAAAGAAGACGATTATCAGTAGGGATGTTACCTTTGATGAATCTGCCATGTTGAATAAGGTAACACTAGGTGAGACCAGTAGTACTCCGCAACAGGTGGAGTGTACGTCGAAACAGGTAGAGTTCAAGCAGATAATGGTGAGTCCAGCAAAAATCACCGTCAATGACTCTCCCATGATAGATGAGGAGTCAGATGAAAAAGAGGTTTCAACCCAAGAACCTCAACAGCAGCAAGAGTCAATTGCCGTCAATAGGTCAAGACGAGAAATTCAAAAACCTGCTCGTTTTGCTGATATGGTGGCCTATGCACTTCCAGTTGTTGAAGATGTTCCATCCACATTTTTTGAAGCAGTTTGAAGTACAGAAAATAGTAGATGGAAAGATGCTATGGAAGAAGAGATGCAATCTCTTCAGAAGAACAAGACGTGGAAGCTGACACAACTACCGAAGGGCAAGAAGGAAATTGGATGTAAATGGGTATTTACAAAGAAAGAAAGATTTATTAACAAGAATGATGTTCGCTACAAGGCAAGATTGGTGGCTAAAGATTACGCTTAGAAGGAGGGAGTTGATTATAATGAGGTATTTTCTCCAGTTGTTAAACATTCCTCTATTAGAATTTTGTTGGCCTTAGTAGCGCAGTTGAATTTGGAGTTAGCTCAACTTGATGTGAAGACCACGTTCCTTCACGGTGACTTGGAGGAGGAAATCTATATGTCTCAGCCAAATGGATTTAAAGCTACTGGTAAAGAAAATTGGGTTTGTAAACTGAACAAATCATTGTACAGATTGAAGCAATCACCAAGGCAATGGTACAAACGATTTGACCAGTTCATGATGGGCCAAAGGTACACAAGAAGCAAATATGATCATTGTGTGTATTTGCGCAAGTTACGAGATGATTCCTACATCTACTTACTCTTGTACGTAGATGATACGCTGATAGCGTCAAAGAACCAAGTTGAAATTGACAAAATGAAGGCTCGGTTGAGTAAAGAGTTCGAAATGAAGAATTTGGGAGAAGCCAAGAAGATTCTCGACATAGAGATAAGTAGAGATAGAATGAGAGGCAAGTTTTGTCTGACACAGAAGTAGCATTTGAAAAAGGTACTACAATATTTTGGCATGAATGAAGATTCAAAACCTGTAAGTACTCCGTTTGCTCCTCATTTGAAACTTAGCAACCTATTATCTCCAAATACGAATGAAGAGCGGGCATACGTGGCGAAAGTCCCGTATGCTAATGCAGTTGGTAGCTTGATGTATACAATGATATGTACTAGACCCGACATTTCACAAGCAGTTGGTGTGGTAAGCAGGTTTATGCATGATCCGGGCAAGGGTCATTGGTAAGTTGTGAAATGGATTTTACGGTATATCCAAGATACTGTAGACGTTGGATTAGTATTCGAGCGGGATAAATCACTTGGTCAATATATAGTTGGATATTGTGATTCTGACTATGCAGGTGACTTGGATAAGCGACGTTCTACAACTGGCTACTTGTTCACATTTGCTAAGGCGCCAGTTAGTTGGAAGTCTATTTTGCAGTCAACGGTGGCTTTGTCTACAACGGAGGCAGAGTATATGGCGATTACAGAAGCTGTAAAGGAGGCAATTTGGCTTCAAGGATTGCTTGAAGACTTGGGAGTTGGTCAAAAACACATTGACGTATTTTGTGACAGTCAGAGTGCTATTCACTTAGTAAAGAACCAGATCTTGCACGCAAGAACGAAATACATCGATGTTCGCTATCACTTTGTGTGGGAAATTCTCGAAAAGAGGAGATTTTTGTTCAGAAGATTCGAACTGCGGAGAATCCTACAGATATGCTGACCAAGGTGGTTACAAGATCCAAGTTTGAACATTGTTTAAACTTGGTCAATATCCTGCACATTTGAGTTGGCGCTTGAGGGCACAAATTTGGAAGCACCGCAAGAACCATTTGTTATTTTTGTGAGAAGATTTATATTTTTTGGTGGGATTAGAATTTATGCCAAGGTGGAGATTTTTTGACTTTGGTCGCAGAAATTTTGGTGGCAGAAATTGATGACTTTTCCAAGCCAAAATTGTTGACATTTTTTGGCAAACATTTAATCCCACATCAGTTGTTTTAGAAGTTGTAGGATTGCTTGAGAGTTATAAAAGGACTCTCAAGGTTCCTAATAATATGTACCAAATACACTTACAAAAGAATTACAACAAAAGGATTTTGTAATTCTTTTGTAATATTTCTTCTTCCAAAATTTATAAAAGCAGGTCGCTTGAGTGGTACATGGAAATTAGGCAAAATTGGCCGAACTCCGTTATCAATTTTTCGAGTGCGTTCTTTCCTTATCTCTTTTATTTATTTCGCATTTACTTAGTAGTTTTTTTTTATTGTAGTACAGTAATCAATATATTTGTCGGGTATATTTGTAGTGTTTTTATACGGTTCATTTGGGTCTATTTATTCTTATTCGTGTGTACGTATTATTTATATATACACGGGTATATTTGTGATAATACACCGTGCATGTAAGTTCTGTCTAGGAGATTGGGTTTTAAGTGGGACCGCTTGTGACCCCTCCAGCCTGTCCTGGGAATTTATTTGGAATGGTAATTCTGTCTTAGAAGATTTTTGACAATCTTTCCGGGGAATTATCGAATCGGTTTAAATCACTAGTTGAATTTTTTTGAGTGGGAAATTACCCGGTTTCCCCAACAGTAGTCATATTTGAATGTTCTAAAATTAAGATTTCGGAGATGACTCCTTCACGAAAGCTAAGGACATCATTGATCTTTCCCAATTCCAACAATATAAATATCTTGTGAAAACAGTGAATCGCCCGAGACAATTAATTCTTTTAACCATTGTCAAATCTTGATATTTTCTGATTTGCACAAGTTGAATATTTTGAAATTGAAAGAGGCTTATAAACTCAATGATTTTTAATAACTGTTTACTGGAATCAATTATTGTTAGTAACATGGAACAATGTTAAAGAATTTTTAGACAATTATTGTTAGTTACGGATGAAAAACTTTTTAAAATATATCGATGAATGCTGATGGGTTTTTATATTTGCTAATTTTCAGGTTTTAGATGAAACTCATGTTTTCATTCAAAGGGTTTTTATTTAGTGTAAGATTAGTGTTGTGTGTGTATGTGTATGTGCCTATATATATAGGATTAATTACAAAATCTCCCGCCAAGATTTAACCAATTTTGTACTTTGTCCCCTAACATTATTTTTGGTTTTTGACTTTAGCCTCTAACCATTAATCAATGCTAACATTGTATAATGGAAATGTCAAAAAAACATTGATAAGGGTTAATTACAATAAATTCCCTTACGATATAATGCGTTTTGCACTTTACCTCTAATATCATTTTTTTCTTAATTTGCCTACTTATCACTAAAATCATTAGTCAACTCCAATTTTTTTCATACCATTCAAGATAAATAATGTATAAAAATATTAATATCCCCAACATAATAATAAAATTTATTATATATTCATGGGTATAGGTTTTGATAAATTTTGTCCCTATAATTACAGGTTTTTTTGATAGAGGAAAATATCCCGCTAATTTCACATGATAAGTTAAAAAAATTATTAGTGCAGAATTAAACTATGAAAATATTGTTAAAGGTCTATAGATTGGGTTTGTTTGAATTGAAGATTACTTGGAAAATCTTTTAGAATAATAGCACTTTTTGCTATTGATGTTTGTGAAACAAAAAGATGGTTGAAAAAATAAAGTTGATTGGGAAATGTGTTATAATGCAACAGAATTTTTTTGAAAAACATAGCAATCAAAATAAATTTTAATATCATCTAAATATGGTATATTAAAAGAACAACAATAAACTTTGAAACCCAAATCAACTATATTTCTCTCTTTTTTTAGTATTACCAACAAAAAAATGTATACTTCGTTATAAAGAAATATTTAGCTATTAAAAGAAAGCATAGTCATATGCATACTCCCAAAGAGAAGTTGATAATATCTTGACCATTTTTAGACTTTTAAAATATTTCACACTTTAATTTTTCAATAACAATTTTTATTTTTTCATTATTGTGTCAAATTAGCAAGATATTCACCTCAATCCAAAAAAAAATGTAATTATGGAGTGGAATATAACTAGGACCATATCAATAAAAATATTATATTTTCATTATTATGTATGGAACATTAATTTTTTACAAATTATTTTCTTGGGTGCTATCAAATATTGAAGTTCGCTGATGATTTTAGTAACAAACAAACAAATTGCGAAAAAAATGATGTTAGAGGATAAAGTCAAAACAAGCTATATGTTAAAGGGATTTATTATAGTTAACTCTTAGGGATAAAGTGTTAAGAGATAAAGTGACTAGCAGTTTAAGAGATAAAGTGAGGAAAAAAAATATCATTAGAGAATAAAGTGTAAAAATGATTACACCTAAGGACGAATTTCTGTGATTAACACACACACACACGTGTGTGTGCACGTGCACGTACTGGTTATTAAGGGAAATATTTGCCTAAAAACACAAAGAAAGAAAAAGAGTTCTTCACTAATTTAAGCAAATTTTCTGGTTTGGACAAATTCAGTATTCGTTATGAAAGGTTGATGAGACTCAGCATCTTTTAACAAATGTTCCCCTATCGATACTATATGCTGAATATAGCAATATATAGAAACTCTTTTTAAATGTTTGTGTAGAATTTTCTGGTTATTAAGATATGGTCTTTTCTCATGGTTCAAATCCGAAATTTTTTAAAAGAAGTAAAAGGCCTCTCATAAACAAGAATATTAGGGCTCCAAAGGGAGGGGTAACTAAGGTTGCAACTTGAATATTTATGATTGTTGTCAATATAGGTTATGTAATATAATTTATGCATAATTGTTAAAACTTAACTGTAAACTTGCTTTTTGTAAAAAGTAAACTGTCTAGTTATTGGAACTCTAGAGAAGTTGAAAATTTTAGTTTGCTTTATCTATCATTTGTTAAGTTGACTTTGATCTAGGTTTTCAAGTTATAAATCCTAATTATCCTATATATTTAAGGCCAAATACTCTACTTTACTACAAGTTTACCCGTCAAATGAGTACAATGATAATTGGATTGATTCGATACCGGTATGGGTAACTACCATGGTCTTTAAACTTACTATGGCCTTATTCGGCAAGCAAGTTTTTGACCAAATTTTTCAGCTACAAGTTTTTTAATAACTTTAACAACAGTAATTTCAAAAAACTTCTCAAAAATTTTAAACTATACACTTCAAAATATTCACAAATATACATATTTCAAAAAAAATTTCCACAACTTCAACAGTAAAATT
Source organism: Coffea arabica (assembly GCF_036785885.1). Lineage (NCBI taxonomy): Eukaryota > Viridiplantae > Streptophyta > Magnoliopsida > Gentianales > Rubiaceae > Coffea > Coffea arabica. Next base: position 39,562,854 of record NC_092318.1, on the reverse strand, counting down.
TTAGACAAATACCCAAAAACTTACTTGCCAAACAGGCTCATATCTAAAAAACAAAGAAATCAAGTAAAAACAATACTATCGATTAAACTAATAAAAACAATCAAAATGAAAGTGAAAAACTTGGTACAAGGACTTACTGAAGCTACAAATCCCTTGTTGTTCAAGATTAAGAAATAATCCGATTGATTTAGGCCATTAACTCATGATTGGTTAAGGATATATATATATATATATATATATATTTCAATTTTGTTTGAATATTACTTTCACGATTACTCAAACATACTCGCACTAGACCTTCACCGATATGATCTTAGCTCATGAAGATCAATGTAGATTTTAGTAGGTCTGCCTAAATACATCTCCTACATAACGTGAACATGTGTTTTAAGTTTCATGAATCTTGAACTACACTTATATGGCAACCTTTAATACTCAACAAATGATTAAGTGATTCATAGTTGGTGACCAAACAACTACAAATGCAAGCATAGACTCATGAATTCACAAATTCACAAGCTAGCAAAAATCAACCAAAACTACTTCTAAACAAATTCATCTTCATTCTAGCAGAAAATAGTTTAGCTATACATAAAGTTAAGCTTATTTAAACACAAGACATAAATGAACACAATAAATTCATGTAACAAGACATAAATGAACATAAGAATTTAAACAGCAAAGGATGAGAGATTCTTATTCAAGATGTTGAAATAAGTTCCTCAATTTTCCTTTACTTTTGGTTCAATCTGCTAAGTTTACAAGCTCTTTTCTTCTACACTACCTCTCTCAAAACTCTCCAAAGTCTCTCTAAGAGTTTCTAAGTCCCCATGGATGTATCTTCAATCCCTAATGCAAGGTATTTGTAGAAGAAAAACCCTAACTAAGTTACTTCTTGAAAAGACACAAAATCACTTCTTCAAGGCTACAACATTTTTTCTTGGAAAATGATAAGTGACTAATTTACGTAATAATTATACGATATTTTATATTATTTTTAGTCACTTTGGTTACATTATTGGAAGAATATAAATCATTTTGGCTATAATTGGTGGAAAATGCTTTTAAGTGATTAAATAAGGTTTTTACCACTTTTTACTTGGATTTTGTGAATTTTGATAGTTTTGACATATTTTTGTATTTTGACTATAACTTGAGTTACAATGATCGGATTGAGATGCCTCTTGAACCAATTTGAAGACAAGAGATAAATCTACAACTTTGGTGAAGACATCTAAATCCAGTTTGAAGGTTTTCTAGGCCAAAAAGTGGAATTAGAGTAGCTAATGTCTATTGGTCGAAGCTGAAATAGGGCCATGAGCAGTCAAGGATATTTTGGTCATTTAACAGCCTACACAAATCCAAATGAGGTGATTCTTGATGCATTAGAAAGCTAACTCAAAGAGCTACAACTTTTATGTTTTGGTCAAGAGCTAGTTCAGTCTTCATCATCAACAAAAGTTCGGTTTAAATTGATGCAAAAACGAAGTAGAGCTGAAAATTGAACAAAAGTGCACAAAATGACACTATAGCAATCCCACCGGAATTTAGCCAGATTTGTGGCCGGATTTGTGGTAGGATTTATGGCCGGATTTCTGGCCTGATTGTGGTCAGAGAAGACTGCTCTTTACGCAAAAAAACTCAATTTCACCTCCACTAAGTCACATGCAAGACATGTGAGAAATATCACCAGCTGTAAAAGGAAGGTGGATGCCTCATTTCATGACCAACTTTCATCATAAAATAGCCAAGACTTGCAAGATTGAGGGGATCCAATAGAGGGAGATATGGGAGAAGTTTGGAGCGCAGAAATGTAGCTCTTTCATCTTCTTAGTGTAGGTTAGTTTAGCTAGTTAGTTCATCCTTCTTGTATATTAGCTAGATTAGGATGAAGATGGAGATGAAGAAGGAGGAGTTGAAACTCAAGTGACATGGGTTATCTCTTCTCCAACTTTTTATCTTTTGTACTTGATTCTAAGTTCAGTTAATATGCAAGATCTAGATTTTGTGTTTATTATGTGTCTTTAAAGTTTATGCCTTGGGTTTGGTTGAACTTTTTATGATTGTTAGTGTTTATTATTTGGCTATTTGATTGCTAGTATTTGAGCAAGTTATTTAGCACTTTAACTCTTTAAATCATGATTAATTTGGTACCATTGATTGTGATTATTTAAGGTATTGTTTCTACAATGAAAATTGAGATTTAACACTGGTTCAAGGAGTGCTAAACATAGGGAGTACACTCACCAGAGTAGAGGTGCATCTATGTGGTTTTGGTGATTCATTTCATTTAATTTCATTGAAGAAATGAACTTGTAACTAACTTCATAACTATGAGAATAGGTATGGATTAGTTATAAGTATAACTGATTCACTACGAAAGTAGGATTCATGCGCATAAGGAAATTACACCATAACTAGCCTAGATAGTAGTACTCAATGATCCAAATATAGCATTTGCATGAGTAGTCAGGGATACCACAACCTAAGGAGTTTCCATTTGTTATTTTCTTGCATAATTCAGTAGATTTTAATTCTTATAATTCATTGATAGTCTAAATAATAGAGAAACTTTAGTAATACTGGTAATTGCAATCTTCCTTGTGGGATCGACCCATAATACCCTATATTCATTCACGATTCGTATACTTGCGATAAATCGCTTGTGGGGTATTTTGGAGTTTATACATGTAAAATTTGATTGTGAATGAGTTAAATATTATATGTATACCCCGCGCACGTCAAGTTTTTGGCGCCGTTGCCGAGGAAGATTTGGCAATATCGTTGTAAAGAGTAACTTTATTAATTTAGACATTTTTACTTGTTATAGTGTGGATGTTATTTTATGTTATTTTTGTGTTTTATGTGTATGTGTATCATTACCTATTTTTCTTACTAATTTTGCTTTTGAGGTTGTTTAAAAGCAATTTTAGGTGATGAGAAAGGTAGGTCAATTTGGAGGACAATGCTTGAGAAGTGGAAGATTGGTAATGGATGATTACCAAGTGCAAAGCTCCTTCAATAGAGGTAACCAAGAAATTACTGAATGCATGTCTTTTGAAGATGGTTTAAGGTGCTTAAAGGCAAAATTTGATGTAATTAAAGTTCAAATGGACACCATGATGCATGAAATTGAGCAGAGGAGGAATGTTAATGCTTTTAATTCTTATCATGTGATTTGTGACTTGTGTGGAGGTTATCATGCTACTAGTACATGCATGTAAGCACAAAATGTGGATTATTATGATGAATTAGAGCATTACAGTCATTGTTTTGATCAATACAGTGCTAATTGGAGCAATTCTCATGCTTATGGTTGGGATAATCACTATAAGGGATAATCAATGTACTTATAGTGATTATCCATATTTTTATGATTACCAACCTGAAAGTATCCAATATGAATCAAAACCATCTTGGGAGTTGGCAATAGAGAAGTTAGCTAATGCACCTCTACCTTGCGAGTTAGAAAGTGAATCATTAGCTAATGATTCTAATGCATCTTGGGAGCTAGCTGTAGAAAATTTTTTTAATCAATTTGATTTAGCAATAGAAAAGCTAGCAAATGCAACTTCCGACCGTTTTGATAGCATTGAGGAAAGAATAGATGAATTAGCTTTTCACTTTGGTAGAATACATAAGTAATTGAATGCATTGTGTGAAGTTATTTCCTCTAATAATTTGCAAAATGATCCTAGCATGAATGGTGGAAATGTTGTATGTGAAAATGGATTGCATTTTGATGAAAATGATGAATCTCAAGTGTGTTTTGATGAGCAAATATCCATTTCACATGATAATATCTTTGGAACTAACTGTGAGCCTTAAGAGGTGAGTTTTAATGACTCATTTTTCACCCCTCTTGAAGAGTGCATTGAAAGTATAGGTTCTAAAGGTATTAATGCCCAAGATAGCCTCATTACAGCTCCTTTGGTAAGTTTTCAAGTGGTGAATATTAAAGATAATATCTATGATCACTTGAGATAGGTAAGCCACTTTCATTTCTCACATCATTAGATCATGTGGTCTTGGCTATAAAGTCACTATTTAATGATCCACCACTACCTATAATGGTGGATTATTCGTTAACCAAACCTCCTTGATAATGAGGTTATATAGTCAAGCTAATGACTATAAAGAATCGCTAGTTGGGAGGCAACCCAACGATTTCTTATTTTTAGTAAGTTTAAGTTGTTTAATTATTGTTTTTGTGTGTTTTATAGGTGGCAATGGCAATGGTTTATCCAAATTGTTCAAGTGCAAAAGAGATTAGAAGGAAGTAAAAAGGAGTTTTCTTGTTCATTTGATCTAATTCATGCATTTAAAGTGTTTTAAGCTAATGCTATATCGATGCATGATTTCATGATTCTAATTGCATTCAGTTGAGAAAAGCACATTTTTCATGTTTAAGGTGAGTTTTTCTTGAAAAAAATGAAGAAAGTTGAAAATTGAGTGAGTTGCAAGCTTGATTAAATGAAAAACGGAAGGAAAAAGTGCAGAAATAAAAATTTTCTGCAACAAATTCGGCTTCAAATCCGGCCATAAAATGGCCGGATATTTGGCCGGATTAACAGGGGAAGAAAATAAAAATTTTTGGAGCTACTGGCTCGAATCCGGCCGGAAATCTGGCCAAATTTTGGCTGGATATGCAGAATTGAAAAAAAAAAATTCAATCTGGCCAGAAATCCGGCCAAGTTTCGACCGGATTGTAGGCCGGATTGATCTGTGATATTGAAAAAATTTTGTTTGGCTACTGGCCAGTATTCGGCCGAGAATCCGATCGGATATCCTGCCAAAAACCGGCCGATTCTGGCCGGTTTTGCGCATCAAAGGGGAATCCGCGCACGGATTCCCCAAATTCCTTCTTCCTTTCTTCTTCAATTCACACACACACTCACACCTAAAACACACACTATTCCTAAAATTCATCTTTTCACCATCCAATCTCCAAACTAAATACATCAAAACATTCCCCTTTCCCTTGTGAGTTGATTTCATAACTTAAAATCCTTCAAAAACAAGTTTTAATCCGGATTTGAGTTTGAGAAGAACAAGGGTTTCAAATTTTTGAACTCTTCATTTGGGGCCAAATTAGAGTGAAATTTTTTGGGGTTTCTTCACCATTTGCATCCATAATCATCAACAAACAAGTTTGAGGTAACAAATCTTCACCAAATGTTGTCATTTGAATTTTGCCAATTTTCATTTTTTTTCTATTTTTGAGCAATTTCGAATTTTTTTCATTTTGTGAAGTTTGATGCTTTTTATTATGCTTATTGAGCTTATTGATGATTATTGGTGATGTTTAACTCATGGGTTTGTGATTATTTGGTGACTTTAGCAAATTTTAGCTAATTTTGAGGATTAATTTGATTTGATAATTATTAGCTAAATTCTTGAGCTAATTAGATTAAAGAAAAATGTAGGAGATCAATGGATTGTTCGAGGATATTTACATGCTAAATATAGGTTTAATTGGCTTATCCTTTGATTTTTAGCATGTTTATTCTAGAAATTTTGGTGAAAAGAAGACTTAATGACCTTTTTAAGTTTAAAATTCATGGTTAAGGTGTTATTAATACTTAATTATGCTTATTTAGGTCATTAAGTTGGAAGTGAGTTGTGTGTTTGTTTAATTGCTTCCTCTAATTATTTGGACATTATATGCTTAAATGTTTTATTTGGGAAAATGATAAGAGCACTTGTTGTTGATAATCAATTTTGATTTTTACTTATGGTGTTAATTGTTAATTATTATATAAGTAAGTTGATAAGATTGCCTAATTAAAGATAAAGGGGTAAAAGTGAATGAGTTTTCCTTATCTTTCCTTAGCAATGTACCTATTAAATGAAGTTAATGTTTAATTATTGAATTTAGGTACAATGGCTCGCACTAAGAAAGTCGGAGTGAAATCTCCTCCTCCTAATGGGAGAGGAGAATCTTCGCGTCTAGACCGCCGTGCATGAAAAGACAAGCAAGTAGACGTTTAGTGCTTGACGACGAGCCATCATCCGGAGAAGAGACTCAATAACAAGAGGAACAAGAGGCACAAGGGGAACAAGAGGAGGAAGTCCCTTCTGATAAGTCGCGCTTCACCTCCGCCGAAAATGAAACTTGGTACAATGCTAGGAAGGGAGTTAAGGTATTGGTGGAGAAAGATATCACTCAGGATGCTGAGGAGGTCCACCATCTCAAGGCCTCCTTTGCCAAATTGGGATGGGAAAACTTCTTTAACATCCCAAACTTCTATTATGAAGAGTTTGTCTTGGAATTTTATGCAAATGTGGAGGACAAGAAGGTTTTTCACTACGATACAAAGGTGATTACCAGTACAGTGCAAGGGAGACAAGTTCGAGTCCATAGAGCTGATTTGGAGAGCTATCTTCATGTTTCGGATGTTGGGTATAAGGTAGATTTGAAGAAAGCTTTCAAACCCAACGATTTGGACTCTTGGAACATGCTAGAGGCACTTGTACGCTTGGGGGTTGAGTACAAGGCTACTCGGAAGACTGGGAGATATTCAGTATTGACCTCATCCTTTCCGGAGTCGCAACGTCTTCTTATTTACCTGTTCGTCCAATATTATTTCGAGGGCAAGTGGAACCAATGAGGCACGCACAAGTGACATCTACTTCTTGGATAAAATGGAGCATGGTCTAGGCAACATCCGAGACATTCCATTGGTGTCGCGCCCCACTTTTTGAATGAGATGTGTGTGGTGTGAAGTGTGAGTGTGTAGTGTGTGTGTGAACGTGTGCAAAATGAAAATAAAGGCCATGGGACTTGATAATGCGACGGTTTGGCCATATAAAGTTCAAAAAAGGGTTTTTTGTATCAAAAATGGAGTCGCCACTTGGTATAGAGTTAGGGTGTACCAAGTCACCCAAAAATGATTTTTTGTTTTTGAATGAAAAAGTAAATAAACCCTTTTAGAGAACTTTTGGGTCTACGTAACCAAAAGAGGGATCGGGGGTCACATTTGACGAAGGGGAAGGCAAGGATAAAAATCCAAGGCACCCCCTCGACCTAGCCAAGGCTAGTTGCGTGACTTAAACCAATTTTTCCTAATTTTCCTACCCAAGGTATGTATCGCATGTTGGATATGACTACGTGAATGCAAAAACCTAGACCTAGGGGGACATGGGGGAAATTTCTCTTCAAAGGGTGAGTGGTGCCAATCACATTAATTGTGAAGCCCAATAATGATCCTTTGGAGAGGTCACACCTAACCCTAAATGACGTGAAAAATGGGTGGAATGCATGCCATGTGAAAGTGTGAGTTTGTGTGAAGTGGGAAGATTGATAAAAAATACGATATAAGTGGAGGTGTGCAAATGTCTTTGATATACTCCAAGTGCAAGTGGGCAAAAATGCATGTATGCAATTTAAAGAAAAGTGCGAAAGTGTCGGTGTGCAAATGAAGATGAAAGTACTCGTGTGCGAGTGAAGATAAAAGAGTGTTCGTGTGCAAGTGAAAAAAGTGTTCGTGTGCAAGTGAAAGTGATAAAAAGGTGCATGTGTGCAAATGAGACAAAAGTGAAAGTGTGATGATAGAGTGGATTGAGAATGCATGAGCCTAGGGAATTCATGCATATTGGGTATGGGGAGACCTAAGTCGTGACTCAATTTACCCTTTTATAGAGAGGATACAAGCGTGCTAAGGCTTAGAAAAAGCCACACTCGTCTATATCCCATATTTAAGGGGACTTTCAAGCAAATGAACCCTATAACTAGTATGAGATGTAAAAATCCTAAAATGAGGGGAAAAGAGGTTCGAGGAGCATGCCAGATGATAAAACTAAGGAAAAATGCATGATATGTAGTGAACAGGCAAATAATGTACTAATGAAAAACAAAGGAAAAATCCTATTGGGTTTAGTGTTGGACTAGCCCTTTCTATGAAGTCCTAATGAAATAATGAGTCACAACTAGCGTTGGACTAGTGTGGTGACGTACATTCATCCATTCCATTCATCCACACTATAAAAAAGCGAGTAGACATGCAAATCACTTATAAACACGTAACACATAACACTTAGCATGCTCGACTAGATGCAAGAGCCTAATAAAGCACTTAAACATGTAGCAACAAAAACAAGCAACCAAGGGGAAGGGGAAATGGACCAGATGCTCTCCGAGCCCTATCTATTACAAGCCAAGAGGTGTACACATACCCCATAATGAATAACTTAAATAAAAAGCAAAAGTGAATGAAATAAATGAAAGGAATTAAAGAAAGGCAACAAAAGGGGAAGGGGAAATGGACCAAATTGCTCGCCAAGCCCTATCTATTACAAGCCAAGAGGTGTACACATACCCCATAATGAATAACTTAAATAAAAGTAAAGTAAATGAAATAAATGCAAGGAACTAAAGAAGGGCAAGGAAAGCGAAGTAGACATACATATTCACATAACACGTAGGAGCACGTAAGGTCAAATGTAGTGCAAATGAGGGATAGAGTGTACCTCCCTTGAGTCGGGGCCCTAATGGAATGAAATTGTTTATTTATCCTCCAAAATCAAAGAAAAGGTCAAGGTACCAATTTATTTGGGAAAAATTAAAGGAAATAGGCAATCACAAGCTCACTTAATCGTAAAGCCCCTAAAGTCATGACTTGAGTGAAATTGAAACAGAGCATAGTGATTAATTAAAAAAACAAGCAATGAAGTTGTAGAATTAAAACTACCAAGGACAAAATTGAGGGGATTATTCAATTAATTGGGTCATAGCAGCATTAGATGGAAGTCAAAGGGTTGGAGTGCAATTTTTGGAAGTTATTTTCCATGCAAAACCATGCAACCTCACGTGAAGAAGACTTCTGCAAATATTTTCTTAGGCTTTGAAGCCTTTACAACTTTGCATGACAGATTTTTAAAAAAACAAAACTAAGACTCTCAAATCAAACCCAACTTCAAGTTCCTACCAAACTTATCATGCGCGCACGAGCCAAAACAAAGATGATCTCTATGCAAATCTGGTACAAAACCATTCCAGCAAACAAAAGGATTTTCAGCAACAATGAATGAAGCTTGCTGCAATTTCCTTAAGCAATCGAAAAAATGTTTTCGGCAAGCATTCAATCCAGATTCAAGTAATTTTTGGACTCCAAACAAGTGAAACTTACAATGCACGAACCTAGCATGCAGACATGGAACTAGCAACGACCCCTCTAGCTTCTACATCCACCGAATGCAAATGCAGAAAGAAATAAACAAATTCTTAAAGAACTTTCTTTTCCACACCAATGCAGCAAACTAGAGGAAGCCTGCTGCAATTTCCCAGCTATGATTAGCTATGCTTATGATGTTCATCATCAGATGTAAAACATGGCCAAATTCCAGCCAAACAGCAAAGTTACGATCTCAAACATCAAACCAGAAATGTTTTGACAGTTCACGCATCTGGTTAGTGGCTTATGGAACTAGCATGGACAACGTAAGGTGAGCAAACAGGAAAGCAAAACAGCAGCTGTTCTTCATGCGCTGGGTTATTTGGTGCAAGTATGCAAGTTCTTTGCTAAGCATAACTAAGAATTTCCAGCGAACATTAAACTCCAGCATAGACTAAAATTTCCAGCAAAACAGCAAACATTCCCAACTTTCAGATCTGCAACTCTAGCCCTTAAAGCTATTTAACCCAGCCCAAGAGAATGAGTACCCCAACAGAAACGTAGCCATAAGCAAAATCACGGAAGACATGCTTCAAAAGCTTGACAGGAACTGAATTTTAAGGAGAAAACTTACAATGCTTCTCGGTTTCTGAAGCTATCTTGAATCTGGAGTGGTGGTGGTGCTGGTGGTGGTCGACGGACAGCAGCAGCAACAAATACGGACTGGTGGTGGGAGGTTCGCGGGAGGTGGTTATGAGTAGCGATTGTTCGGCTTTCTTTTCCCCTGCCTCACAAAGCTCCCTTTTCTCTAAAACCCTTCTCGGCGCTCCTGGTTTTCCTTTCTCTTTCCGTCACTCTCTTTCGGCCTTTCTGTTTTCTAGCCCTCTCCAGATTTCTCTCACAGATTTCCCTCGGTTTTGGTTCTCCTCACCGCCTCCCTCTTTTCTAGCCACTCCCTCAAAGCTGCCCTTTCCCTATCCGAAAGACCTAGCCGCCACCCTCTCTTCTCTGTTGGCCGTTTTCTTTCTATACTTCCAGCCGTCATGCTCTATCCCCGTATCCTCCCCTTTTGCGGCTGTAGTTTTCCATTCTATTTATATGGGGCATTCAACCCTAGAACCCCCCAGCACACTCTTCTATAATTGCAGCCAAAGGGCTCCTGAGCCCCTTGCAAGCTGCGGACGAACGCAGCTTGCATGAAATTTTTCCTTTTTTTTTTTTTTTTTTTTTTTTGAAGAGTAATACAATAATAAAATAAAATAACAAAATTAATATTAAGTAACGACAACCATATAAAAAACTAGGAATAAGAGATAAAAAAAAATGAAATGCTAATCAATTTTTCTTTTCTTCATTTTTCGTTTTTCATCATTTTTCTTTCTTTTTCTTTTTTTCCTTCTTTAGATCAAAAATAACTAAACATATTTTTTTGAATGCTTTTCTTTTTCCTTTTTTTCCCAAGAAATTCTATGATAAAAACTTAAAAATAAAAATAAAACTAGAAACTAAAACTAAAAAACGAACATCACAAATAAAAAACTAAAAATGAAATTACACCAAAAATTTGGTGTCTACAGTTTGCCCCTCTTTGTCTGAGTTTTGAAAAAACTTGAGACAAAGAAGTAGACACCAAATACTTACCTGTGTTATTTGGCTGTGAACGACTCGAACGATGGGGCTGACCCCTGACAGGAAATTTTAAAATCGGGACAGACCCGAGACAGAAATTTAGACGGGACTGACCCGAACAGGAATTTAAATGGGATAGACCCGAACAGAATTTTAAACGGGACTGACCCGAACAGGAATGTAAATGGGACAGACCCACGGGATAGACCCGTACTGAAATGTAAATGGGATAAACCCACGGGATAGACCCTGACAGGAATGTAAATGGGACAGACCCACGGGATAGACCCTGACAGAAATGTAAATGGGATAGACCCACGGGATAGACCCGGACAGAAATTTAAATGGGATTGTATGAAGAAAACTGCATAAGACTTTATTTGAAAATGTATCCACAGATTTGCCCCAGTAATGAATTGGTCAGTGGGATTAAACCCGAACCTGCCATGATGATCGACCAGTGGGATAATACCCGATCCTGCCGAGGTTGGCGGGATGAAACCCGGTCCCAACGAAAAAAACGGTCAGCGGGATTATACCCGGTCCTGCCGAGATTGGCGGGATGAAACCCGGTCCCAATTTGATAAAAAGCGGTCAGCGGGATTATACCCGGTCCTGCCGAAATAAGCGGTCAGCGGGATAAAACCCGGTCCTGCCGAAATAAGCGGTCAGCGGGATTATACCCGGTCCTGCCGAGATTGGCGGGATGAAACCCGGTCCCAATTTGATAAACACGGTCAGCGGGATTATACCCGGTCCTGCCGAGATTGGCGGGATGAAACCCGGTCCCAATTTGATAAAAAGCGGTCAGCGGGATTATACCCGGTCCTGCCGAAATAAGCGGTCAGCGGGATAAAACCCGGTCCTGTCGAAATAAGCGGTCAGCGGGATTATACCCGGTCCTGCCGAGATTGGCGGGATAAAATCCGGTCCCAATTTGATAAGCGGTCAGCGGGATTAAACCCGGTCCTACCGAGATTGGCGGGATGAAACCCGGTCCCAATTTGATAAAAACGGTCAGCGGGATTATACCCGGTCCTGCCGAGATTGGCGGGATAAAACCCGGTCCCAACGTGATAAAGTGATGTTGGCGGCACCAAGTCCAGGCCCAACGTGATAAAGTGAATGGCCAGTGGGATAAGACCCAATCCTGCCATCCAATTGGTCAAGAAATTAAGCGTGATTGTCAAAGAAAGGGGGAAATAGAAGAGCGCGCGGCATATGCCAAGACATCGCCAACAAGAATTGATTTTTCAAGAAACAAAAAATTGAATTTGATTTTCCTTGATTTTTCTGATTGATTTTTGATTGATGATTTTTTGGATTTTTGGATTTTGATTTTCGAGAGAATCTTTTCCAAAAATACATTGCCTCAGTGTCGGCCCTTTTCTTCTTCTTTCTTCTTGCTTCACTTTTCCGGCATCGGCCTTCCATCTCAATTGATGTTTCTCCATTGTTTGGACCCATGAATACCTGCACAGGGGGCTTAACAAAGCATGACATGCACTTGAATTTCAAAATATTGCAACTTCTATTCATAGAAAGAGCAGTGTGATTGATTTGAAAGTATATTACTTGGCTCTTTGACGAAATCCTCAAATGAACTATAAAAAATTTTGCCCCAGTGTGGGCTTATTTTGCGAAATCTTGCCAATAAAAATTTTGCCCCAGCATGGGCCCATTTGAATGTAAAAAGTGGTTTGGATGCCCCTCCATTTATTTGAACAAAGCAAGAAACTGTGTTTCCTATATAATGTGAAGAAATCTGAACGTCTTGCTTAAAATCACATAGAAAATTTCATGATGAATTTCTCAAAATAATGCCAGATTACAAGCGATTCCTTCTTCACTTTAGCATTGATGGTTTGGGTAATGGGTGTTATGTCTGATTTGGAAATGGGAGGTCAGAATCTGTCTCATTTTTGTGCCCCAATTGTATGTAATCCATTCAATGTCACATCTTAGTGAAAGTAAAGAGTTTGTCACCCTTATTTCTTAAGAAAACTTAGTCAACGTATAAGCTTCATGGGCTTGCAAAATTTTGGGTAGAAATGATAGCTAAACATGTTAAATCTGGTTATACCCTTATGATGGATTTTATGAGCATAATTCTCACTTTAGATTGTCATGAAGGAATAAGTCAACGATGGACTTTATTAGCTTGTAATTTGGCTTGAAAACGATAGCTAAAGAAATAATTTTCAAAGGACATTGCACCGAAGATCGCATTTTTCAACATTGCCCTCGTCTGGACTCTAGATTCTTGGACTTTGTTTGACTTTCATCATCACCCAACAGCATCAAATCTCTTTGCATCTTTCTTTTGCATTCATTTCGCTCGTTTCTCTTTTCTTTTTCCCCCTCTTTCAAAAATACCCTCGCGGGGTTTCACATGAAGAGCAGTGTCAACCTCACACCTAATCAATTCAGAAATACATCTAAAATTTTCGACATCAGAGATTTCCTTGACAAGGCCAGTGCAAAGAACAGAAGTTAGGACTTTCGGCTTTGTAATGGGGTCAGGTGGGGTGCTTAGAAAAGTTAAGGCTTGAAAACGGATTTCAAAAGTGGTTTGAAGAATCTGAGATCGCATTGTTGCGCCAAACCCAATTTTAGGGTAAAATCAGAATTTGCCTCAGTTTTTGCTCAATTGAGGCTTTTCACTTTCATTTCCTTTTTTCTTTTGACTTTTCGGCCTTTTGCCATTCTTTTGAACTTTCACAAAATTTTGCCCCAGTTTATTTTTGAACTGAGGTTCTCTTTTCTTCTTTTGCTTTTGATTTTGTTGCTTTTCACTTTTCACCTTTTGAAACTTTCTTTTCAACTCAAACTCGCCCCCAGTGTGGGGTTTGCGATTCTCAGGGGTTGCCAAACGAAATATTTTATTCTGAAGGCTCAAAAAGGATAACTAGGGATAGAATGTTTGATTGGAAAAGAAGATGGCCTGACTTGTATTCCGTTCCTTACAATAACTCTGAAAGGAAACTTTCATTAATGGGAAATTTTTGGCATGTATCTGAATTAACTGATTGAGGAAGACCCTTGTTCATCCATATTTGTGAAGCGTAGGCGATCCACGCGGACAAATCTCTTCCTTTTCTTTTTTCCAAAAATTGAAACCCAGATAGATTCAAATTTCTCCAATTTGTGATTCCCTCTTTTCTTTTTTTGAGCATTTTTGCTTTTCTCTTTTCTCTTTTTTCCTTTTTTTCCTTCCCCAATATGGGGTGCGATCATAGATGCTTTGAAAAGAACCTCCAATTTTGGCTCAAATGAGGATGCAAGGGATAAATAGTGTTTAGGTTGTAGAAACGATGGCCAAAGCATCATTCTTACACCTCATGACAACCAAAGTAACGAAATGGTCATTGAAAATCCATTCCCTTTTTGATATTTGAAAATTTTCCATTATAGGGTAGTGATCATTGGGGCTCTTATTTGAAACGAAATTACTCTTTCAAAGGCTCAAATGGGAGAGCAAATGATAAAATGTGTATAGGTAGAGAAACGAATGCTCAAAGTATCATTCCAAATTTTCAAAATAAACAAGAATGATGCACATTTTGCTTTCACTCGGATGTGATTGGATCGGATTAGACACCGCGGACATTTTCAAGCAAAAGTTGCCTTAATTTGCAATTTATCAATCAATGTGACTGATTTCATTTTGGGGTTAAGTGAAAGAGAAAGGTATCTCATTAGGCCTTTTTGAGTGACCCCTTCTTCTTCTTCTTTTTTTTAGCACTTTTATTGGATGACTCGGATCAACAATCTGGTGTACATAAGGATTTTTGAAAGCAGACACTTGTGAATTTCCAGGCTGGAGGTTGAGGAAAACTGGATTTGGTCTTATTTCTCAAAATTCATCATAAAATCTCCAATGAATAAGAATAAAGAATGAAATGTACATAAATTTACACAAATCAATAATTGTCCAAAAATTTTATTGCTGAAAAAGTTTGAAACAAAATTTCTCGTTCAATTATGATACAAATGAGAATAGAAAACTTCTAAAGGGTTCCACATATATACCCTTTTTGTCTCCTTCTCTTTTGACACAAAAATATATTAACAAGTCAAATATACAGAAATTTCCTTGAAAACAATTATGAACTCTCTTAGAAGCTCTTAGCCTAGAGCTTTCAGATGGATCTTTCAGGTTTCCATTGTTGGATCTGCCCAAGAATCAAATAATACTTTCCAAACTTTATCGGATCAAAAATTGTTATCCAATATAGGGAAATATTTTCATCTTATTGCAACATTTTTTATGAATGCAGGGGAGGGGGGAAACAAAAGAAAAATACCCCGAGTTAGTGAACAAGAATATAAAATCGGTATGCATGTCCTATGGGGGAACCCTTTTATGCCAAGGGTAGGCCTAGCATGAAGATGCAATCCTCTGAGGTAGGCACTATACAATACCTGATGGATCCAATCAGCTTATGGAGTGAAAAATAATTTGAAAAAAATTTGGCCCATTAGAATGAGAAGAGACGTTTGTTAAAATGAGGTCCTCGTCCGAAGGGATTGATCACTTTTGATCGATACAAGAACTTGCAAAAACGCACGGGTTTGACCTTGACGAACTTCCTATCGAAGAGATTGGAATTCGTTTTGACAACTTTTCTCAGTGAAGCACGGGTCAGAACTCCAACTGATCAAATGGCTGGATGCAATGGATGTTTTTCTCAAAATCGACTAGGTTTTCCATTTTGAATTTCGACATTGAAACCCTAATTGACAATTTATTAAAAATCGACCGGATTACCCTAAAAAGGGAAACAGGTCAAATGAATTGAATGAAATTTAATTTATCCAAAATTAATCAAATCACCCTAAAAAAGGGTAAATTGATCAAAATAGATTGAACGAAACTTGATTTATTCAAAATCGGCTCGGCTGCCCTAAAAATGGGTAAAATGGCCAAATGAATGAAATTGGATTAGTGATTTATTCAAAAATCGGCCGAATGACCCTAAAAAGGGTAAGTTGGTCAAATGATTTGATGATTTATTCAAAAATCGACCGGATGACCCTAAAAAGGGTAAATCGGTCAAATGAATTGATGATTTATTCAAAATCGACCAGGTGACCCTAAAAAGGGTAAATTGGTCAAATGAATTGATGATTTATTCAAAATCGACCAGGTGACCCTAAAAAGGGTAAATTGGTCAAATGAATTGATGATTTATTGAATGAATTGGCAAAATGAATTGGTTGAATTGTCCGGCCATTGGTTATTTCAAAATTATTGAGGTGCATTAGTCTATGACCTTCTAAAAATCAAATTTTGGCCTCAATTTATTTATCGTCTCAATAGGAGGAATCACTTGTGAATTTCTTCAAATTAATGTCCTTCACGCAAGGGAATTTTACCAATTAGGTTTAAAAATGGCCCAAAAAGTGATTATCAGACGCTCATATTCCAAAGATCACTCTATAAAAATGATCAGATCCTACCTTACCTTGTGCACTACCCCTTTGGATGGTACAAAATGTAAACGTGCAAGTCTCACTGGATTAAGTATCCGAGACACAAGGTGGCTTATTCCTAAACACGGGATTCCCTATGTGGCATTCCCTTTCTATGGTTTATGTATGATGCCAGTTTATTAAAGCTATGTGAATATGTGACAAATATGACCTAAAGGACATAAATAATGCATCGAGGGGGAAAAGGTCTAAAATGAAATGTATTTATACTGAAATTTAAACATGTGAGTTATCTAGTGGGTGAGTCACTAAAAGAGTGCCAAAGAGGCCTCTTATTGCTATGGCACATGAATGCAGGCCAAGAAAATAAAGAAATGGTTAGTGCAATTGATAGTACACATAACACATTGGGAGCAATTAAGAAAAGAAATACAATAAAAGCAAGTAAAAGGGGTGGAACCCCCTCCCTCGTGCCTAATGTGCTTAAAAGGGTGAGGCTGACTCTAACCTAGGCAAACTCTAACATGGATGCATGAGGCTGGGGCTCACTAATGCAACTAGACTCGATAAGTCTCGGCTCCCAAGCCTTCAGACCTAAAGGCGAAGGGTCATCACTCCCAGGGCCTTTGATCGGTGGCTCGAGTGATCCCTTAGGTAGCGCTATGGGCGCAGAGCACACCAGCCGCCTACCCAAGGCAATCGATCCTAATCCTACAAGGCGGTGTGGGAAACGCCCACGAAAAATAAAATAAAATGGGATAAAAGCAAGTAAACGTGCACGTATGAAGTGTTTTCCTATTTTGAGGGAAGGGGTTGAGAACCACGCGAGACTCTAAAGGTGACACACACCCCTCCCAAATGCAATGCAAGCACGAGATAAACAAGTAAACATACATCCAATCAACCAATCACACGTACGTGAGTGAGGGAATAGTTGGATACGCGCGCGAGGTAAAAGGCCCTAAAAATGGAAAATGCAACCCTAATATCCAAATGCAATGCATAAAAGGGTAGAAAGAGGAAACGAATGGCTAAATCAAATGCTCGGACCCACTTAGGAAGTCCCCAGTGGAGTCGCCAACTGTCGCGCCCCACTTTTTGAATGAGATGTGTGTGGTGTGAAGTGTGAGTGTGTAGTGTGTGTGTGAACGTGTGCAAAATGAAAATAAAGGCCATGGGACTTGATAATGCGACGGTTTGGCCATATAAAGTTCAAAAAAGGGTTTTTTGTATCAAAAATGGAGTCGCCACTTGGTATAGAGTTAGGGTGTACCAAGTCACCCAAAAATGATTTTTTGTTTTTGAATGAAAAAGTAAATAAACCCTTTTAGAGAACTTTTGGGTCTACGTAACCAAAAGAGGGATCGGGGGTCACATTTGACGAAGGGGAAGGCAAGGATAAAAATCCAAGGCACCCCCTCGACCTAGCCAAGGCTAGTTGCGTGACTTAAACCAATTTTTCCTAATTTTCCTACCCAAGGTATGTATCGCATGTTGGATATGACTACGTGAATGCAAAAACCTAGACCTAGGGGGACATGGGGGAAATTTCTCTTCAAAGGGTGAGTGGTGCCAATCACATTAATTGTGAAGCCCAATAATGATCCTTTGGAGAGGTCACACCTAACCCTAAATGACGTGAAAAATGGGTGGAATGCATGCCATGTGAAAGTGTGAGTTTGTGTGAAGTGGGAAGATTGATAAAAAATACGATATAAGTGGAGGTGTGCAAATGTCTTTGATATACTCCAAGTGCAAGTGGGCAAAAATGCATGTATGCAATTTAAAGAAAAGTGCGAAAGTGTCGGTGTGCAAATGAAGATGAAAGTAATCGTGTGCGAGTGAAGATAAAAGAGTGTTCGTGTGCAAGTGAAAAAAGTGTTCGTGTGCAAGTGAAAGTGATAAAAAGGTGCATGTGTGCAAATGAGACAAAAGTGAAAGTGTGATGATAGAGTGGATTGAGAATGCATGAGCCTAGGGAATTCATGCATATTGGGTACGGGGAGACCTAAGTCGTGACTCAATTTACCCTTTTATAGAGAGGATACAAGCGTGCTAAGGCTTAGAAAAAGCCACACTCGTCTATATCCCATATTTAAGGGGACTTTCAAGCAAATGAACCCTATAACTAGTATGAGATGTAAAAATCCTAAAATGAGGGGAAAAGAGGTTCGAGGAGCATGCCAGATGATAAAACTAAGGAAAAATGCATGATATGTAGTGAACAGGCAAATAATGTACTAATGAAAAACAAAGGAAAAATCCTATTGGGTTTAGTGTTGGACTAGCCCTTTCTATGAAGTCCTAATGAAATAATGAGTCACAACTAGCGTTGGACTAGTGTGGTGACGTACATTCATCCATTCCATTCATCCACACTATAAAAAAGCGAGTAGACATGCAAATCACTTATAAACACGTAGCACATAACACTTAGCATGCTCGACTAGATGCAAGAGCCTAATAAAGCACTTAAACATGTAGCAACAAAAACAAGCAACCAAGGGGAAGGGGAAATGGACCAGATGCTCTCCGAGCCCTATCTATTACAAGCCAAGAGGTGTACACATACCCCATAATGAATAACTTAAATAAAAAGCAAAAGTGAATGAAATAAATGAAAGGAATTAAAGAAAGGCAACAAAAGGGGAAGGGGAAATGGACCAAATTGCTCGCCAAGCCCTATCTATTACAAGCCAAGAGGTGTACACATACCCCATAATGAATAACTTAAATAAAAGTAAAGTAAATGAAATAAATGCAAGGAACTAAAGAAGGGCAAGGAAAGCGAAGTAGACATACATATTCACATAACACGTAGGAGCACGTAAGGTCAAATGTAGTGCAAATGAGGGATAGAGTGTACCTCCCTTGAGTCGGGGCCCTAATGGAATGAAATTGTTTATTTATCCTCCAAAATCAAAGAAAAGGTCAAGGTACCAATTTATTTGGGAAAAATTAAAGGAAATAGGCAATCACAAGCTCAATTAATCGTAAAGCCCCTAAAGTCATGACTTGAGTGAAATTGAAACAGAGCATAGTGATTAATTAAAAAAACAAGCAATGAAGTTGTAGAATTAAAACTACCAAGGACAAAATTGAGGGGATTATTCAATTAATTGGGTCATAGCAGCATTAGATGGAAGTCAAAGGGTTGGAGTGCAATTTTTGGAAGTTATTTTCCATGCAAAACCATGCAACCTCACGTGAAGAAGACTTCTGCAAATATTTTCTTAGGCTTTGAAGCCTTTACAACTTTGCATGACAGATTTTTAAAAAAACAAAACTAAGACTCTCAAATCAAACCCAACTTCAAGTTCCTACCAAACTTATCATGCGCGCACGAGCCAAAACAAAGATGATCTCTATGCAAATCTGGTACAAAACCATTCCAGCAAACAAAAGGATTTTCAGCAACAATGAATGAAGCTTGCTGCAATTTCCTTAAGCAATCGAAAAAATGTTTTCGGCAAGCATTCAATCCAGATTCAAGTAATTTTTGGACTCCAAACAAGTGAAACTTACAATGCACGAACCTAGCATGCAGACATGGAACTAGCAACGACCCCTCTAGCTTCTACATCCACCGAATGCAAATGCAGAAAGAAATAAACAAATTCTTAAAGAACTTTCTTTTCCACACCAATGCAGCAAACTAGAGGAAGCCTGCTGCAATTTCCCAGCTATGATTAGCTATGCTTATGATGTTCATCATCAGATGTAAAACATGGCCAAATTCCAGCCAAACAGCAAAGTTACGATCTCAAACATCAAACCAGAAATGTTTTGACAGTTCACGCATCTGGTTAGTGGCTTATGGAACTAGCATGGACAACGTAAGGTGAGCAAACAGGAAAGCAAAACAGCAGCTGTTCTTCATGCGCTGGGTTATTTGGTGCAAGTATGCAAGTTCTTTGCTAAGCATAACTAAGAATTTCCAGCGAACATTAAACTCCAGCATAGACTAAAATTTCCAGCAAAACAGCAAACATTCCCAACTTTCAGATCTGCAACTCTAGCCCTTAAAGCTATTTAACCCAGCCCAAGAGAATGAGTACCCCAACAGAAACGTAGCCATAAGCAAAATCACGGAAGACATGCTTCAAAAGCTTGACAGGAACTGAATTTTAAGGAGAAAACTTACAATGCTTCTCGGTTTCTGAAGCTATCTTGAATCTGGAGTGGTGGTGGTGCTGGTGGTGGTCGACGGACAGCAGCAGCAACAAATACGGACTGGTGGTGGGAGGTTCGCGGGAGGTGGTTATGAGTAGCGATTGTTCGGCTTTCTTTTCCCCTGCCTCACAAAGCTCCCTTTTCTCTAAAACCCTTCTCGGCGCTCCTGGTTTTCCTTTCTCTTTCCGTCACTCTCTTTCGGCCTTTCTGTTTTCTAGCCCTCTCCAGATTTCTCTCACAGATTTCCCTCGGTTTTGGTTCTCCTCACCGCCTCCCTCTTTTCTAGCCACTCCCTCAAAGCTGCCCTTTCCCTATCCGAAAGACCCAGCCGCCACCCTCTCTTCTCTGTTGGCCGTTTTCTTTCTATACTTCCAGCCGTCATGCTCTATCCCCGTATCCTCCCCTTTTGCGGCTGTAGTTTTCCATTCTATTTATATGGGGCATTCAACCCTAGAACCCCCCAGCACACTCTTCTATAATTGCAGCCAAAGGGCTCCTGAGCCCTTACTTGCAAGCTGCGGACGAACGCAGCTTGCATGAAATTTTTCCTTTTTTTTTTTTTTTTTTTTTTTTGAAGAGTAATACAATAATAAAATAAAATAACAAAATTAATATTAAGTAACGACAACCATATAAAAAACTAGGAATAAGAGATAAAAAAAAATGAAATGCTAATCAATTTTTCTTTTCTTCATTTTTCGTTTTTCATCATTTTTCTTTCTTTTTCTTTTTTTCCTTCTTTAGATCAAAAATAACTAAACATATTTTTTTGAATGCTTTTCTTTTTCCTTTTTTTCCCAAGAAATTCTATGATAAAAACTTAAAAATAAAAATAAAACTAGAAACTAAAACTAAAAAACGAACATCACAAATAAAAAACTAAAAATGAAATTACACCAAAAATTTGGTGTCTACAGTTTGCCCCTCTTTGTCTGAGTTTTGAAAAAACTTGAGACAAAGAAGTAGACACCAAATACTTACCTGTGTTATTTGGCTGTGAACGACTCGAACGATGGGGCTGACCCCTGACAGGAAATTTTAAAATCGGGACAGACCCGAGACAGAAATTTAGACGGGACTGACCCGAACAGGAATTTAAATGGGATAGACCCGAACAGAATTTTAAACGGGACTGACCCGAACAGGAATGTAAATGGGACAGACCCACGGGATAGACCCGTACTGAAATGTAAATGGGATAAACCCACGGGATAGACCCTGACAGGAATGTAAATGGGACAGACCCACGGGATAGACCCTGACAGAAATGTAAATGGGATAGACCCACGGGATAGACCCGGACAGAAATTTAAATGGGATTGTATGAAGAAAACTGCATAAGACTTTATTTGAAAATGTATCCACAGATTTGCCCCAGTAATGAATTGGTCAGTGGGATTAAACCCGAACCTGCCATGATGATCGACCAGTGGGATAATACCCGATCCTGCCGAGGTTGGCGGGATGAAACCCGGTCCCAACGAAAAAAACGGTCAGCGGGATTATACCCGGTCCTGCCGAGATTGGCGGGATGAAACCCGGTCCCAATTTGATAAAAAGCGGTCAGCGGGATTATACCCGGTCCTGCCGAAATAAGCGGTCAGCGGGATAAAACCCGGTCCTGCCGAAATAAGCGGTCAGCGGGATTATACCCGGTCCTGCCGAGATTGGCGGGATGAAACCCGGTCCCAATTTGATAAACACGGTCAGCGGGATTATACCCGGTCCTGCCGAGATTGGCGGGATGAAACCCGGTCCCAATTTGATAAAAAGCGGTCAGCGGGATTATACCCGGTCCTGCCGAAATAAGCGGTCAGCGGGATAAAACCCGGTCCTGCCGAAATAAGCGGTCAGCGGGATTATACCCGGTCCTGCCGAGATTGGCGGGATAAAATCCGGTCCCAATTTGATAAGCGGTCAGCGGGATTAAACCCGGTCCTGCCGAGATTGGCGGGATGAAACCCGGTCCCAATTTGATAAAAACGGTCAGCGGGATTATACCCGGTCCTGCCGAGATTGGCGGGATAAAACCCGGTCCCAACGTGATAAAGTGATGTTGGCGGCACCAAGTCCAGGCCCAACGTGATAAAGTGAATGGCCAGTGGGATAAGACCCAATCCTGCCATCCAATTGGTCAAGAAATTAAGCGTGATTGTCAAAGAAAGGGGGAAATAGAAGAGCGCGCGGCATATGCCAAGACATCGCCAACAAGAATTGATTTTTCAAGAAACAAAAAATTGAATTTGATTTTCCTTGATTTTTCTGATTGATTTTTGATTGATGATTTTTTGGATTTTTGGATTTTGATTTTCGAGAGAATCTTTTCCAAAAATACATTGCCTCAGTGTCGGCCCTTTTCTTCTTCTTTCTTCTTGCTTCACTTTTCCGGCATCGGCCTTCCATCTCAATTGATGTTTCTCCATTGTTTGGACCCATGAATACCTGCACAGGGGGCTTAACAAAGCATGACATGCACTTGAATTTCAAAATATTGCAACTTCTATTCATAGAAAGAGCAGTGTGATTGATTTGAAAGTATATTACTTGGCTCTTTGACGAAATCCTCAAATGAACTATAAAAAATTTTGCCCCAGTGTGGGCTTATTTTGCGAAATCTTGCCAATAAAAATTTTGCCCCAGCATGGGCCCATTTGAATGTAAAAAGTGGTTTGGATGCCCCTCCATTTATTTGAACAAAGCAAGAAACTGTGTTTCCTATATAATGTGAAGAAATCTGAACGTCTTGCTTAAAATCACATAGAAAATTTCATGATGAATTTCTCAAAATAATGCCAGATTACAAGCGATTCCTTCTTCACTTTAGCATTGATGGTTTGGGTAATGGGTGTTATGTCTGATTTGGAAATGGGAGGTCAGAATCTGTCTCATTTTTGTGCCCCAATTGTATGTAATCCATTCAATGTCACATCTTAGTGAAAGTAAAGAGTTTGTCACCCTTATTTCTTAAGAAAACTTAGTCAACGTATAAGCTTCATGGGCTTGCAAAATTTTGGGTAGAAATGATAGCTAAACATGTTAAATCTGGTTATACCCTTATGATGGATTTTATGAGCATAATTCTCACTTTAGATTGTCATGAAGGAATAAGTCAACGATGGACTTTATTAGCTTGTAATTTGGCTTGAAAACGATAGCTAAAGAAATAATTTTCAAAGGACATTGCACCGAAGATCGCATTTTTCAACATTGCCCTCGTCTGGACTCTAGATTCTTGGACTTTGTTTGACTTTCATCATCACCCAACAGCATCAAATCTCTTTGCATCTTTCTTTTGCATTCATTTCGCTCGTTTCTCTTTTCTTTTTCCCCCTCTTTCAAAAATACCCTCGCGGGGTTTCACATGAAGAGCAGTGTCAACCTCACACCTAATCAATTCAGAAATACATCTAAAATTTTCGACATCAGAGATTTCCTTGACAAGGCCAGTGCAAAGAACAGAAGTTAGGACTTTCGGCTTTGTAATGGGGTCAGGTGGGGTGCTTAGAAAAGTTAAGGCTTGAAAACGGATTTCAAAAGTGGTTTGAAGAATCTGAGATCGCATTGTTGCGCCAAACCCAATTTTAGGGTAAAATCAGAATTTGCCTCAGTTTTTGCTCAATTGAGGCTTTTCACTTTCATTTCCTTTTTTCTTTTGACTTTTCGGCCTTTTGCCATTCTTTTGAACTTTCACAAAATTTTGCCCCAGTTTATTTTTGAACTGAGGTTCTCTTTTCTTCTTTTGCTTTTGATTTTGTTGCTTTTCACTTTTCACCTTTTGAAACTTTCTTTTCAACTCAAACTCGCCCCCAGTGTGGGGTTTGCGATTCTCAGGGGTTGCCAAACGAAATATTTTATTCTGAAGGCTCAAAAAGGATAACTAGGGATAGAATGTTTGATTGGAAAAGAAGATGGCCTGACTTGTATTCCGTTCCTTACAATAACTCTGAAAGGAAACTTTCATTAATGGGAAATTTTTGGCATGTATCTGAATTAACTGATTGAGGAAGACCCTTGTTCATCCATATTTGTGAAGCGTAGGCGATCCACGCGGACAAATCTCTTCCTTTTCTTTTTTCCAAAAATTGAAACCCAGATAGATTCAAATTTCTCCAATTTGTGATTCCCTCTTTTCTTTTTTTGAGCATTTTTGCTTTTCTCTTTTCTCTTTTTTCCTTTTTTTCCTTCCCCAATATGGGGTGCGATCATAGATGCTTTGAAAAGAACCTCCAATTTTGGCTCAAATGAGGATGCAAGGGATAAATAGTGTTTAGGTTGTAGAAACGATGGCCAAAGCATCATTCTTACACCTCATGACAACCAAAGTAACGAAATGGTCATTGAAAATCCATTCCCTTTTTGATATTTGAAAATTTTCCATTATAGGGTAGTGATCATTGGGGCTCTTATTTGAAACGAAATTACTCTTTCAAAGGCTCAAATGGGAGAGCAAATGATAAAATGTGTATAGGTAGAGAAACGAATGCTCAAAGTATCATTCCAAATTTTCAAAATAAACAAGAATGATGCACATTTTGCTTTCACTCGGATGTGATTGGATCGGATTAGACACCGCGGACATTTTCAAGCAAAAGTTGCCTTAATTTGCAATTTATCAATCAATGTGACTGATTTCATTTTGGGGTTAAGTGAAAGAGAAAGGTATCTCATTAGGCCTTTTTGAGTGACCCCTTCTTCTTCTTCTTTTTTTTAGCACTTTTATTGGATGACTCGGATCAACAATCTGGTGTACATAAGGATTTTTGAAAGCAGACACTTGTGAATTTCCAGGCTGGAGGTTGAGGAAAACTGGATTTGGTCTTATTTCTCAAAATTCATCATAAAATCTCCAATGAATAAGAATAAAGAATGAAATGTACATAAATTTACACAAATCAATAATTGTCCAAAAATTTTATTGCTGAAAAAGTTTGAAACAAAATTTCTCGTTCAATTATGATACAAATGAGAATAGAAAACTTCTAAAGGGTTCCACATATATACCCTTTTTGTCTCCTTCTCTTTTGACACAAAAATATATTAACAAGTCAAATATACAGAAATTTCCTTGAAAACAATTATGAACTCTCTTAGAAGCTCTTAGCCTAGAGCTTTCAGATGGATCTTTCAGGTTTCCATTGTTGGATCTGCCCAAGAATCAAATAATACTTTCCAAACTTTATCGGATCAAAAATTGTTATCCAATATAGGGAAATATTTTCATCTTATTGCAACATTTTTTATGAATGCAGGGGAGGGGGGAAACAAAAGAAAAATACCCCGAGTTAGTGAACAAGAATATAAAATCGGTATGCATGTCCTATGGGGGAACCCTTTTATGCCAAGGGTAGGCCTAGCATGAAGATGCAATCCTCTGAGGTAGGCACTATACAATACCTGATGGATCCAATCAGCTTATGGAGTGAAAAATAATTTGAAAAAAATTTGGCCCATTAGAATGAGAAGAGACGTTTGTTAAAATGAGGTCCTCGTCCGAAGGGATTGATCACTTTTGATCGATACAAGAACTTGCAAAAACGCACGGGTTTGACCTTGACGAACTTCCTATCGAAGAGATTGGAATTCGTTTTGACAACTTTTCTCAGTGAAGCACGGGTCAGAACTCCAACTGATCAAATGGCTGGATGCAATGGATGTTTTTCTCAAAATCGACTAGGTTTTCCATTTTGAATTTCGACATTGAAACCCTAATTGACAATTTATTAAAAATCGACCGGATTACCCTAAAAAGGGAAACAGGTCAAATGAATTGAATGAAATTTAATTTATCCAAAATTAATCAAATCACCCTAAAAAAGGGTAAATTGATCAAAATAGATTGAACGAAACTTGATTTATTCAAAATCGGCTCGGCTGCCCTAAAAATGGGTAAAATGGCCAAATGAATGAAATTGGATTAGTGATTTATTCAAAAATCGGCCGAATGACCCTAAAAAGGGTAAGTTGGTCAAATGATTTGATGATTTATTCAAAAATCGACCGGATGACCCTAAAAAGGGTAAATCGGTCAAATGAATTGATGATTTATTCAAAATCGACCAGGTGACCCTAAAAAGGGTAAATTGGTCAAATGAATTGATGATTTATTGAATGAATTGGCAAAATGAATTGGTTGAATTGTCCGGCAATTGGTTATTTCAAAATTATTGAGGTGCATTAGTCTATGACCTTCTAAAAATCAAATTTTGGCCTCAATTTATTTATCGTCTCAATAGGAGGAATCACTTGTGAATTTCTTCAAATTAATGTCCTTCACGCAAGGGAATTTTACCAATTAGGTTTAAAAATGGCCCAAAAAGTGATTATCAGACGCTCATATTCCAAAGATCACTCTATAAAAATGATCAGATCCTACCTTACCTTGTGCACTACCCCTTTGGATGGTACAAAATGTAAACGTGCAAGTCTCACTGGATTAAGTATCCGAGACACAAGGTGGCTTATTCCTAAACACGGGATTCCCTATGTGGCATTCCCTTTCTATGGTTTATGTATGATGCCAGTTTATTAAAGCTATGTGAATATGTGACAAATATGACCTAAAGGACATAAATAATGCATCGAGGGGGAAAAGGTCTAAAATGAAATGTATTTATACTGAAATTTAAACATGTGAGTTATCTAGTGGGTGAGTCACTAAAAGAGTGCCAAAGAGGCCTCTTATTGCTATGGCACATGAATGCAGGCCAAGAAAATAAAGAAATGGTTAGTGCAATTGATAGTACACATAACACATTGGGAGCAATTAAGAAAAGAAATACAATAAAAGCAAGTAAAAGGGGTGGAACCCCCTCCCTCGTGCCTAATGTGCTTAAAAGGGTGAGGCTGACTCTAACCTAGGCAAACTCTAACATGGATGCATGAGGCTGGGGCTCACTAATGCAACTAGACTCGATAAGTCTCGGCTCCCAAGCCTTCAGACCTAAAGGCGAAGGGTCATCACTCCCAGGGCCTTTGATCGGTGGCTCGAGTGATCCCTTAGGTAGCGCTATGGGCGCAGAGCACACCAGCCGCCTACCCAAGGCAATCGATCCTAATCCTACAAGGCGGTGTGGGAAACGCCCACGAAAAATAAAATAAAATGGGATAAAAGCAAGTAAACGTGCACGTATGAAGTGTTTTCCTATTTTGAGGGAAGGGGTTGAGAACCACGCGAGACTCTAAAGGTGACACACACCCCTCCCAAATGCAATGCAAGCACGAGATAAACAAGTAAACATACATCCAATCAACCAATCACACGTACGTGAGTGAGGGAATAGTTGGATACGCGCGCGAGGTAAAAGGCCCTAAAAATGGAAAATGCAACCCTAATATCCAAATGCAATGCATAAAAGGGTAGAAAGAGGAAACGAATGGCTAAATCAAATGCTCGGACCCACTTAGGAAGTCCCCAGTGGAGTCGCCAACTGTCGCGCCCCACTTTTTGAATGAGATGTGTGTGGTGTGAAGTGTGAGTGTGTAGTGTGTGTGTGAACGTGTGCAAAATGAAAATAAAGGCCATGGGACTTGATAATGCGACGGTTTGGCCATATAAAGTTCAAAAAAGGGTTTTTTGTATCAAAAATGGAGTCGCCACTTGGTATAGAGTTAGGGTGTACCAAGTCACCCAAAAATGATTTTTTGTTTTTGAATGAAAAAGTAAATAAACCCTTTTAGAGAACTTTTGGGTCTACGTAACCAAAAGAGGGATCGGGGGTCACATTTGACGAAGGGGAAGGCAAGGATAAAAATCCAAGGCACCCCCTCGACCTAGCCAAGGCTAGTTGCGTGACTTAAACCAATTTTTCCTAATTTTCCTACCCAAGGTATGTATCGCATGTTGGATATGACTACGTGAATGCAAAAACCTAGACCTAGGGGGACATGGGGGAAATTTCTCTTCAAAGGGTGAGTGGTGCCAATCACATTAATTGTGAAGCCCAATAATGATCCTTTGGAGAGGTCACACCTAACCCTAAATGACGTGAAAAATGGGTGGAATGCATGCCATGTGAAAGTGTGAGTTTGTGTGAAGTGGGAAGATTGATAAAAAATACGATATAAGTGGAGGTGTGCAAATGTCTTTGATATACTCCAAGTGCAAGTGGGCAAAAATGCATGTATGCAATTTAAAGAAAAGTGCGAAAGTGTCGGTGTGCAAATGAAGATGAAAGTAATCGTGTGCGAGTGAAGATAAAAGAGTGTTCGTGTGCAAGTGAAAAAAGTGTTCGTGTGCAAGTGAAAGTGATAAAAAGGTGCATGTGTGCAAATGAGACAAAAGTGAAAGTGTGATGATAGAGTGGATTGAGAATGCATGAGCCTAGGGAATTCATGCATATTGGGTACGGGGAGACCTAAGTCGTGACTCAATTTACCCTTTTATAGAGAGGATACAAGCGTGCTAAGGCTTAGAA
Source organism: Coffea arabica (assembly GCF_036785885.1). Taxonomy (NCBI): domain Eukaryota; kingdom Viridiplantae; phylum Streptophyta; class Magnoliopsida; order Gentianales; family Rubiaceae; genus Coffea; species Coffea arabica. Next base: position 39,534,089 of record NC_092318.1, on the reverse strand, counting down.
AAAGCCACACTCGTCTATATCCCATATTTAAGGGGACTTTCAAGCAAATGAACCCTATAACTAGTATGAGATGTAAAAATCCTAAAATGAGGGGAAAAGAGGTTCGAGGAGCATGCCAGATGATAAAACTAAGGAAAAATGCATGATATGTAGTGAACAGGCAAATAATGTACTAATGAAAAACAAAGGAAAAATCCTATTGGGTTTAGTGTTGGACTAGCCCTTTCTATGAAGTCCTAATGAAATAATGAGTCACAACTAGCGTTGGACTAGTGTGGTGACGTACATTCATCCATTCCATTCATCCACACTATAAAAAAGCGAGTAGACATGCAAATCACTTATAAACACGTAGCACATAACACTTAGCATGCTCGACTAGATGCAAGAGCCTAATAAAGCACTTAAACATGTAGCAACAAAAACAAGCAACCAAGGGGAAGGGGAAATGGACCAGATGCTCTCCGAGCCCTATCTATTACAAGCCAAGAGGTGTACACATACCCCATAATGAATAACTTAAATAAAAAGCAAAAGTGAATGAAATAAATGAAAGGAATTAAAGAAAGGCAACAAAAGGGGAAGGGGAAATGGACCAAATTGCTCGCCAAGCCCTATCTATTACAAGCCAAGAGGTGTACACATACCCCATAATGAATAACTTAAATAAAAGTAAAGTAAATGAAATAAATGCAAGGAACTAAAGAAGGGCAAGGAAAGCGAAGTAGACATACATATTCACATAACACGTAGGAGCACGTAAGGTCAAATGTAGTGCAAATGAGGGATAGAGTGTACCTCCCTTGAGTCGGGGCCCTAATGGAATGAAATTGTTTATTTATCCTCCAAAATCAAAGAAAAGGTCAAGGTACCAATTTATTTGGGAAAAATTAAAGGAAATAGGCAATCACAAGCTCAATTAATCGTAAAGCCCCTAAAGTCATGACTTGAGTGAAATTGAAACAGAGCATAGTGATTAATTAAAAAAACAAGCAATGAAGTTGTAGAATTAAAACTACCAAGGACAAAATTGAGGGGATTATTCAATTAATTGGGTCATAGCAGCATTAGATGGAAGTCAAAGGGTTGGAGTGCAATTTTTGGAAGTTATTTTCCATGCAAAACCATGCAACCTCACGTGAAGAAGACTTCTGCAAATATTTTCTTAGGCTTTGAAGCCTTTACAACTTTGCATGACAGATTTTTAAAAAAACAAAACTAAGACTCTCAAATCAAACCCAACTTCAAGTTCCTACCAAACTTATCATGCGCGCACGAGCCAAAACAAAGATGATCTCTATGCAAATCTGGTACAAAACCATTCCAGCAAACAAAAGGATTTTCAGCAACAATGAATGAAGCTTGCTGCAATTTCCTTAAGCAATCGAAAAAATGTTTTCGGCAAGCATTCAATCCAGATTCAAGTAATTTTTGGACTCCAAACAAGTGAAACTTACAATGCACGAACCTAGCATGCAGACATGGAACTAGCAACGACCCCTCTAGCTTCTACATCCACCGAATGCAAATGCAGAAAGAAATAAACAAATTCTTAAAGAACTTTCTTTTCCACACCAATGCAGCAAACTAGAGGAAGCCTGCTGCAATTTCCCAGCTATGATTAGCTATGCTTATGATGTTCATCATCAGATGTAAAACATGGCCAAATTCCAGCCAAACAGCAAAGTTACGATCTCAAACATCAAACCAGAAATGTTTTGACAGTTCACGCATCTGGTTAGTGGCTTATGGAACTAGCATGGACAACGTAAGGTGAGCAAACAGGAAAGCAAAACAGCAGCTGTTCTTCATGCGCTGGGTTATTTGGTGCAAGTATGCAAGTTCTTTGCTAAGCATAACTAAGAATTTCCAGCGAACATTAAACTCCAGCATAGACTAAAATTTCCAGCAAAACAGCAAACATTCCCAACTTTCAGATCTGCAACTCTAGCCCTTAAAGCTATTTAACCCAGCCCAAGAGAATGAGTACCCCAACAGAAACGTAGCCATAAGCAAAATCACGGAAGACATGCTTCAAAAGCTTGACAGGAACTGAATTTTAAGGAGAAAACTTACAATGCTTCTCGGTTTCTGAAGCTATCTTGAATCTGGAGTGGTGGTGGTGCTGGTGGTGGTCGACGGACAGCAGCAGCAACAAATACGGACTGGTGGTGGGAGGTTCGCGGGAGGTGGTTATGAGTAGCGATTGTTCGGCTTTCTTTTCCCCTGCCTCACAAAGCTCCCTTTTCTCTAAAACCCTTCTCGGCGCTCCTGGTTTTCCTTTCTCTTTCCGTCACTCTCTTTCGGCCTTTCTGTTTTCTAGCCCTCTCCAGATTTCTCTCACAGATTTCCCTCGGTTTTGGTTCTCCTCACCGCCTCCCTCTTTTCTAGCCACTCCCTCAAAGCTGCCCTTTCCCTATCCGAAAGACCCAGCCGCCACCCTCTCTTCTCTGTTGGCCGTTTTCTTTCTATACTTCCAGCCGTCATGCTCTATCCCCGTATCCTCCCCTTTTGCGGCTGTAGTTTTCCATTCTATTTATATGGGGCATTCAACCCTAGAACCCCCCAGCACACTCTTCTATAATTGCAGCCAAAGGGCTCCTGAGCCCTTACTTGCAAGCTGCGGACGAACGCAGCTTGCATGAAATTTTTCCTTTTTTTTTTTTTTTTTTTTTGAAGAGTAATACAATAATAAAATAAAATAACAAAATTAATATTAAGTAACGACAACCATATAAAAAACTAGGAATAAGAGATAAAAAAAATGAAATGCTAATCAATTTTTCTTTTCTTCATTTTTCGTTTTTCATCATTTTTCTTTCTTTTTCTTTTTTTCCTTCTTTAGATCAAAAATAACTAAACATATTTTTTTGAATGCTTTTCTTTTTCCTTTTTTTCCCAAGAAATTCTATGATAAAAACTTAAAAATAAAAATAAAACTAGAAACTAAAACTAAAAAACGAACATCACAAATAAAAAACTAAAAATGAAATTACACCAAAAATTTGGTGTCTACAATTGGGAAGCATTATCACCAATCACATGTGGACAGTGGTTTGAAGTAATGACATTAAACATGCTTTCTCATATCCTCGCTTCTTGACCTTGGAGTTTCAAAGGGATGGAGTGGATTTTTCTAACGCTATCCCTACAGGTCTCAAGAAAAAGGACGTCTTTACACTTGAATTTTGCAGGTTTATTTTGAAGAGTAAAGACGTAGGTGGTCCTTCGACTCAAGAAGGTGCTCATGGAGATATTAGGCACGAGGAGGAAGCGGAAATTGCATGAATTGAAGGGGTTGACACAACCACCCCCCACCCCCGGGTTCAACTGAGCCGTCTTCTTCACGTCGTCCATCCTCGCCTCAGGACACTCGATCATTTCTGAAGAAGATAATGGATAAACTGCTTTGCGTTGAGACTGAGGTGAAGAAGAGTCGACAAGAGAACAAGCGGAACTCCGAGCGTCTTCGTCGCATCGAGACCAAACTGGGCATTGAAGCTCCTCCGACTCCACCCTCTTCACCTGACCAAGCGGCTACTTGAGGGAGTACTCGTCACCACATGACATTGCCGCTAGTTTTTTTTTTTCTGTAGCACTTGTGATGTTTTCCTTTTTAGTAATTTTCTTTATTTCTTTTTTGTGGACTAATTCAAGTGATCTTCATCTTTGTTGTGGTGTTAGTGATTCAGACTACTTATGGTTGGAAATACATCACTTGGACATGGATTCAGATTGCGCAAGTTCAATTGAGCAGTATTTTCTTTTACTCTTTATTTATTTTCCTTTTCTCACATTGAGGACAATGTGAAGTTTAAGTGTGGGGGAGGGAAATATTTGAACTTGCATTTTAATGTTATGTGATGATATTTTGTGGATTTAAATGCTTAGAAATGTTGGAATTGTGCTTGGATATATCGCCATGTGGATAATTTGCTTGAAATTGAGTATGTTGGCAGAGAGTTTCATCCATTTATAAGAAAAAACTTTGTCAAAATTTTTCTAAAATCTTTTCCAATATTTCATTAAGGCCCAAAAGTTCTTCAAATTTTTGCATTTTTATTCAAAAAGGGCCAATTTGTTCCAACCTTAAGTGTTTTATTCTTCTATTTATTGAAACGTTATATGTATTTTGGAATATTTAATCCTCATTTAACTTGGAAATGATTAATATGCAATTAGGATTCTTACATTTTAAAAAGTATATCCGGCAAAGTTGGGAGAATTATGCCTATAATTTTGCATTTTGAATGAGATTTCTCCTCTTTATTTAATTTTTCAATTAAGTGATTGATATAGTCAATAAAGGTTATACTCCTCCTTTGATTATTCTTATATATTTTCTATGAGGGAAAATTTATTTATTATCTTACAAAAAAAGAAGAAAAAAAAGAAAGTAAATAAAAATTATTCTACTCCAATGATTCTCGTACTGAGTAACCAGGGGTTGGCATCTACAAATGTCTACATTCGCGTAAAAAGGTATTTGAATTAAGAGTATGCATAGCAACTTGAATAAGTGAAATGTTGAGTAATCAGGGATCTTCATCTAAAAGTGTTGATTTTTCCGTAAAAAAGCATTTTCACTATTTAAGTAAAATTAGTGTGAATAAGCTCCTCTTAGTTGTAAAATAAAAAGATAAAAAAAAAAAGAAAAGGATGAAGATAGGAGGAGGAATGCTATAAATTGACTATATGATTTGCTTATTTGTGAAATTATGTTAGGGTGAGAAATTAAGTTTAATTTGTTAAATTAGTGTATAATTATCTTTCCTTTACTTAATATTATGAGTATTTAGTATAATTTGAACAATTAAATAATGATTGTTTTCCAAGTCATGAGGAATTAAATTTGACAAAAGTGCATATATTGTTTTACCCCTTGAATCATTGTAGTTGATTATGTATGGATTACTTGAGAACAAGCAATGATTTAAGTGTGGGGGACTTTGATAAATGACTAATTTACGTAATAATTATATGATATTTTATATTATTTTTAGTCACTTTGGTTACATTATTGGAAAAATATGAATCATTTTGGCTATAATTGGTGAAAAATGCTTTTAAGTGATTAAATAAGGTTTTTATCACTTTTTACTTGGATTTTGTGAATTTTGACAGTTTTGACACTTTTTTGTATTTCAGCTATAACTTGAGCTACAATGATCGGATTGAGATGATTTTTAAACCAATTTGAAGATAAGAGATAGATCTACAACTTTGGTGAAGACAGCTAAATCCAGTTTGAAGGGTTTCCAGGTCAAAAAGCCCAATTACAGTAGCTAATGTCTATTGGTCGAAGCTGAAACAGGGCCATGAGCAGTCAAGGGTATTTTGGTCATTTCTCAGCCTAAACAAATCCAAATGAGGTGATTCTTGATGAATTGGAAAGCTAACTCAAAGAGCTACAACTTTTATGTTTTGGTGAAGAGATAGTTCAGTCTCCATCATCAAGAAAAGTTTGGTTGAAGTTGATGCAAAAACGGAGCAGAGCTGGAAATTGAACAAAAGTGCACAAAATGACACTATAGCAATCCCACCGGAATTTGGCCGGATTTGTGGCAGGATTTCTGGCCGGATTGTGGTCAGAGAAGACTGCTCTTTACGCGGAAAACTCAATTTCACCTCCACTAAGTCACATGCAATGCTAGACATGTGAAAAACATCACCAGCTGTAAAAGGAAGGTGGATGCTTCATTTCTTGACCAACTTTCATCATAAAATAGCCAAGACTTGCAAGATTGAGGGGATCCAATAGAGGGAGATACGGGAGAAGCTTGGAGCGCAGAAATGTAGCTCTTTCATCTTCTTAGTGTAGGTTAGTTTAGCTAGTTAGTTCATCCTTCTTGTATATTAGTTAGATTAGGATGAAGATGGAGATGAAGAAGGAGGAGTTGAAACTCAAGTGACATGGGTTATCTCTTCTCCAACTCTTTATCTTTTGTACTTGATTCTAAGTTCAGTTAATATGCAAGATCTGGATTTTGTGTTTATTATGTATCTTTAAAGTTTTTGCCTTGGGTTTGGTTGAACTTTCTATGATTGAACTTTCTATGATTGTTAGTGTTTATTATTTGGCTATTTGATTGCTAGTATTTGAGCAAGTTATTTAGCACTTTAGCTCTTTAAATTATGATTAATCTGGTACCATTGATTGTGATTATCTAAGGTGTTGTTTCTGCAATGAAAATTGAGATTTAACACTGGTTCAAGAAGTGCTAAACATAGGGAGTACACTCACCAGAGTAGAGGTGCATCTATGTGGTTTTGGTGATTCATTTCATGTAATTTCATTGAAGAAATGAACTTGTAGCTAACTTTATAACTATGAGAATAGGTATGGATCCGTTATAAGTATAATTGATTCACTACGAAAGTAGGATTCACGTGGATAAGAAAATTACACCATAACTAGCTTAGATAGTAGTACTCAATGATCCAAATATAGCATTTGCATGAGTAGTCAGGGATACCACAACCTAAGGATAGTACTCAATGACGTTCCTATGCATTCTGATTGTTCACTTCGTTCTTCAATGAGTATACTTTGATTACCATTAACAATTGCAGATTTTTATGCCCTTGATAATTCAGGATAGAACAGCAATACAAACTGAAATTTTATATCAGCTATTTGTTTAGAATTTTGTCCTGTTTTGGTGATACACATGTAATTTACTTTGATTTGCTATCAAAAGTGGATTGGTTGTGGTTCAATTTCTAGCCAATTCTAGTTAACCTAACCGTAGCTATTGGTGTAGGAATAAGAATAGAGGAAGATGATAGAAGCTGTTCCTATGAAATTGGAATAGGCTTGATGGAAAATGCATTGAATTGTTATCAAAATGGATTCCTAGTACAGTGTCAGTAACTATAATATTACCATGCAACTTACAAGTACAGAGTTCATGTTTCAATTTGTGCTCCAAGTTAGAAATTTGGATGAAAGAGAACTCAAAGTAATAAATGTACTGTAATAATTTGGATGCTGAAGATAGAATCAACATGCTTTTGTAAGTGTCTTGAGTCACATCCTATCCCGTCAGTTAAAACCAGTGTTTTATTTATCACATTGATGGTTGTACAAATGGACTACCATTATAATATAACATTTAATGACAGAAAAGAGATCGATACTTGTCCCTACTGAAGAAGCTGGAGCTAAAGCAGCCTAGAAGGCTAATTTTATAAACTTTTTGGATAGAGTTCTGTCTTTCTATTCGTAAGAATTCAACTGTCAAAGAGTTTTATGTTTTGTTCTCAGACAAGTATGATCTATCTCGTGTGAAAACATGGATCACTGCTGCTTTAAGTGCTAATGTCCAAGGGCTTCGTGTTTTGTATGGGACTATTCGGTATTCCCTCATTTGATTTTCACTTGTGATACTTTTAACAGAGATGGAACTCAGACTCCGCAAGTTCAAAATTCCAACTGATGCACATTCCTTGAACCTTCAAACCTTAGATTTCCCTAACGTTGAATTTCATGATGATTACTCTTTGCAATCTAACCACCACTTGTTTAACTTCCCAGTTTTTGAAGTATTTGTATTGTCTAGCTGCAAATGGTAGAATGTGAAGCTTCTTACATCGAAACACCCCGGCTTTCTAGTTTCCAGAAGTCAGACCCCATTTTTGAATTTGTGAGCGATGGATGAAATGACTGGAAAATTGAGATCTGTAGAACCAGCCTCAAAGAATCCAAATGTAGTGCGAATGAGTCTGCAAATTTCCATTGTTCTAGCCAGTCAACAAACGATGATGCATCTGTACAGTACGGGGCTTGCAGCATACTCATCTTATCCCAAGTGGGGAGATATGCTGTCAAACCTGTATGATCCTAAAAGGGTTCTCTGCTTTTATTAGATTCCTGGAACTATCTAGTGATCTTGCCAAGGTAAAGATCCTTCTTGATGTGATTACTTAAATTTTAGTAGTTCGACTATCATGTTGCCTTTAAAATTGATCAAAATTATCTTTTGTTACTCTCTTTCATTGTTCACCCAATTTGAGATTGTACCTATGAGTTCTGGGCAGATTTTGTCTGTGTTATAAGTACTAATGGTTTAAATGGTCTTCCCATTTCGGTATGATTTGTTTCCTTTTTTTTTTTTTGACGTACATGATCTTGCTACAACATATAATTTTGATTTTTTCTCATGTTGTATATCTTGACTAATTCTAGATTTATTCCATTATTTCCTAAGGTACTTTCTCATAGGGAACCACCACGTCCTCTTCCATTTCTTGATAAGCTTACCGACCTGAAATTTACACGGCTAGGATAGCAGTAGGAAGTGATGGAGTGGCGATACACTTTTTGAAAATGGAAACAGTTTTTCAATCACTTATTATTACTAGGTTGGCTTTTCAAGTTATAGTTTCACCTGCCCCCAGAAGCTAAGGAAAAACAGGTTTACGGGCTTGCATAAATATGATGGCAATTGAGTGTAATGTTTAATTTAACTCTTAAGCATTGTTTTTGTGTGTATGTTTTGTCATATCAGTTTTGTTAAAGCTGGCGATTTTCATTTTCTCTTTTGTAACTTTACGACACAGGCTTGTACAGACAATGCTGCTGACAACTACAAGGGAATCAAATTGATGCCTGGTGGGGTCTTTTGTCTAACTTGCCTCAAGATAGTGAAATTGGAAATTCCTATTATCCTAGCACAATGGAGAATTCTTTGGTAAAGGTTTTAGAACAAAATGCGACAGAGTGGAATGATTGTAAATATACATGCTGGATGACGGGCAGATGATGAAACAGGTTACAGGTCAGCTGTTCAAGTTTTCCTGAGGCTCAAATCATAATCAATGGTGCCCTTTTGGAAGTGATATTGTGTTATGGCTTGTATAATAAATCCATTAATGCTATATTTTGGTGGTATTCTCATATCATAGCCACGTGCTAGAGATAGTTGGAGAAGTTACAGCTCAACCGACTAGAGTAGCAAGTAGTTATTCTGTTATAGGAAGTGACTAGAAGCTTGATAAATAAGCTACTTCCATGTACTACTGATTCATTGGGAAAGATGAAATCAAAAGCCTTTCTCATTCTCCCTAATTTCTGACTTTTGTCTCTTCCCTAAACCCCACCTCAATTCTTTCTTAATTCTGGAATCGGGTCATAACATTTGGTATCAGAGCTACTGATCCTCGGATTCAGTAGCTTTTGATTGCCCATCATGGCCGAAGGTACAAGATTCAAAGCTCTGGAGGAACAGATCAAACGGCAAGAAAACAAACTGCAGGAATTCATTGAAGATTCTCTTCTGAATAGGAAGCAGATCGATGAACGGTTGGAGACTATCACTGCAGAATTGAAGACCCTGGTAGCAACTGTGTCGACTCAATATGGCAATCTCATGCGAACCATCAATGGAGATAAGGGAATTTTGGGTCCCGGCAGTAATGCAGAGAAGTTTCCAAATCGATCGGGTAATCGGAACGTAATTTGGTTGGATGAGCCCCATCAAGAACGTGGAGTAAGGAAGAATTTTCATGGCCCTTTCCCTAAGGTGGAATTTCCTCTGTTCAGAGGGGAAAATCCCCGAGAATGGCTAAGGAAATGTATCAAATACTTTCAGATATATCATGTGGCAGAGGAACAATGGTTCGATATGATAGAAATGCATTTAGAGGATAAGGCAGATATATGGTTTCAAGGGTTCAAGATGGGTCTAAGTAAGCTTTCTTGGCCTGAGTTTGAAGAAGGACTCATAAAGAGATTTGGAGAAGTCGGACAAGATGATGCAGTAGAAGAGTTCAGTAAATTGCAGCAAACCTCCACCGTTTTAGCGTATCAGGAGAAATTCGAAGAGCTCAAAGCCAGAGTTTTGATCAAGACCCCAGGACTAACAGAACCTTTCTTTATCTCTTGCTTCTTGAGTGGGTTATCTGAAGAGCTCAAGATATCCGTCAAAATGCACAAGCCTCGAACTCTGTCAGATGCCTTTGAGACAGCGAGAATGCAGGAAAAGGCCTTTGAAGCATTCACCAAGAAACAGAAAATGGCTTCCAAGAGCTTCGCTCTACCTTCACCTAGAGTGAATCATGCTCTTGAAGGAGCCGAGAGTAGTAAAAGAGGGGGATCTCCTGTGTTCCAGAAAATATCCCCATCAGAATTACAGTACAGAAAGACCAATCATCTATGCTTCAAATGTGGGGATAGATATGGACCCGGGCATGTATGTAGTAGGAAGGGGATTCACATGTTACTCGTTGATGATGAAGACAAAGGAAAATTGGAGGAATCAATCTTGACCGAAGGGGAAGTGATAGAATATAGTGGGGCCAGTAGTCATAAAGATGTAGAATTTTCCATCCATTCTATGACTGGTGAACTGCTGCAAGGCACTATCAAACTGAAGGGGAAATTTAATAGGAAACCGCTCTCAATATTTTTGGATGGAGGAAGTTCTCACACTTTTGTTAAAGCTTCAGTGTTCGAGGAAAATCCTCAATTAGTAGTACCAAGGAAACCGTTCGCAGTCAAGGTGGCTAATGGGCAGGTGCTACAGTGTAATAGCTGGGTTCCACGGATGACCTGGGAAATGCAAGGGCATACATTCACTCATGATGTATATGTGCTCGCAATTGAGTCGTATAATATGGTATTGGGGGTCGATTGGATGAGGGAGCACAGTCCTGTAACCTTTGATTTCAAGCATCTGCAATTCTCCTTTAATCAGGAAGGGCAGGAAGTGAAGCTACAAGGAGATTTGGGAGAGACAAACATCAAACTGAGGAAGGGAGAAACTGTCCAAAAGTTTTTGAGACGGAAGAAGAAAGAAACTCTCCGCAGGCCCTGTGTTCTAGCAGTTGATACTCCTGAGGTAACATCTCACACTGATGACTCCATAAGTGCACTCCTGGCTGATTATACTGATGTGTTTGGAGAACCTTCCACCTTACCTCCTATTAGACAGTTAGATCACAAGATACCCCTTAAGCCAGATTCTAAACCTTTCAAGTTGATTCCTTATAGATATCCCCATACTCAAAAGAATGAAATTGAAAAACAAGTTCAGGAAATGCTAGTTAATGGCATTATTCAGCCTAGTCATAGCCCTTTCACTTCACCTGTCCTGCTAGTTAGAAAAAAAGATGAAACCTGGAGATTTTGTATTGATTATAGACAGTTAAATGAAATCACCATTAAGGACAAATTTTCCATCCCTATCATTGATGATCTCTTGGACGAGCTCCATGGTTCCAAAGTATTTTCCAAAATTGATCTCAGATCGGGTTATCACCAGATCAGAATGCATTCCCATGATATACCCAAAACAGCCTTTCAAACTCACACTGGATTGTATGAATTCCTTGTTATGCCATTTGGGCTTACTAATGCCCCGACAACCTTTCAAGCACTCATGAATTCAATTTTTAGCCCTTTCCTCAGAAAATTCGTATTAGTCTTCTTTGATGATATTTTAGTATATAGCCCAGATTTGACTACCCATCTTATTCACCTTAAACAAGTTCTGGATACTCTCAGATATCATAAACTTTATGCCATATGCCAAACTCTCCAAATGCACTTTTGGTCAGCCACATGTTGAGTACTTGGGACACATCGTCACCGAGGATGGAGTAGTAACTGATCCTGCAAAGGTAGAGAGCATGGTATCCTGGCCACGACCTGATTCTGTCAAAGCATTAAGGGGTTTTCTTGGGTTGACCGGGTATTATCGAAGATTTGTTAAGGGCTATGGGTTGATAGCTAAACCTTTGACTGATTTGTTAAGGAAAGATTCCTTTGAGTGGAGTATCGAAGCGGAGAACGCTTTCTGCCAGTTGAAACGTGCCATGAGTTCTACCCCTGTATTAGCAGTACCGGACTTTACTAAACCTTTCATCCTAGAGACTGATGCCAGCCAAAAAGCTCTAGGAGCTGTGTTGATGCAACAAGGAAGACCAATAGCATATATGAGTCAGGTACTAGCAAATAAAAATCCTAGGATGTCAATATATGAGAAGGAGTTGCTGTCCCTAATTGTTGCAGTGACGAAGTGGAGGCATTATTTGATGGGAGCACATTCATCATTAAGACGGACCATGAAAGTCTCAAGTATCTGCTAGACCAGAGAATCACTACTCCCTTACAACAAAAATGGCTCTCTAAACTGATGGAAATGGATTATGAGATTCAGTACAGGAGGGGAAGGGACAATATTGTTGCTGATGCCTTGTCAAGAAGGGGTGAAAATGAGAAAATTGAATTGAATGCAATATCAGTAGTGAGGCCTGCATGGCTTCAGGAAATTACTCAGAGCTACAATGGAGATGCTAAAGCTAAGGAACTGTTGCTAAATCTGTCCACTAATGGAGTCTCTTTGATAGATTATACTTATGAGCATGGTATCATCAAGTTCAAGGGTAGAATTTTTGTGGGAAATGCTACTAATCTGAGGAGGAAGCTGATGGAATGCATGCATGATTCTCCAGTTGGTGGTCATTCCGGTAATAGTGGCACCTATCATAGAATGAAGCTGTATTTTTACTGGCCAGGAATGAAAAGAGATGTGGAACAAATGGTGCAGGCCTGTGATACTTGTAAAAGGAGTAAAGCAGAGTCAGGAAAATATCCGAGACTACTACAACCCTTACTAATACCTGAACAAGCGTGGCAGCATATTTCCCTGGATTTTATAGAAGGAGTTCCCAAATCTAAGGGGCATGATACCATTCTGGTGGTCATTGACAGATTCACCAAATATGGACATTTCATATCCCTTACTAGCAATTACACAGCTCAAGATGTAGCTCAGCTGTTCTTTGATCATGTTTACAGACTACATGACCTACCTCTTAGCATAGTCTCAGATAGAGACAAGGTTTTTACCAGTGTTTTTTGGCAGGACTTATTCTCAAAAGTGGGTACTGAGTTATGCTTATCATCTGCTTACCATCCACAATCTGATGGACAGACAGAAAGATTGAATAGATGCTTAGAGACCTACCTAAGATGCATGACCTTCCAGCAGCCCACCAAATGGAGACAATGGTTGACTGCAGCTGAGTGGTGGTATAACACCAATTACCACTCAGCTTTACAGATGACTCCTTTCATGGCTCTTTATGGTTATCCTCTCCCCCAAATTAGCTTGTTGCCATCTGCAGAAAACCCCTCCATAGCTGCAAATTGGGTGAGGGGAAGACAAGATTGGGATAGACTATTGAAAGAAAATCTGGAGGTAGCTCAGAATAGGATGAAGCAGAATGCAGATAAGCATAGGGTGGAGAGAAGTTTTGAAGTAGGAGATGAGGTGTACTTGAAGCTTCAACCAAACAGACAAAGCTCTATAGCACTTAGAAGAAATCTGAAGCTTTCATCCAAATACTATGGGCCTTTTAAAATTTTACAGAAGATTGGACCTGCAGCTTACAAACTGGAGTTACTAGCAGAGGCCCTCATTCATCCGGTATTCCATGTATCTATGTTGAAAAGGACTGCTAAGGGTGTATCCGTGACTGGTACTTTGCCTCAGGTTACGGATGATGGCACTGTGAAAGTGGCCCCTCAAGCCATCTTGGATAGAAGAATGATAAAGAGAGGAAATTCTGCAGTCACTCAAGTACTGGTGCATTGGGTGAACATGTCTCCTACAGAAGCAACGTGGGAAGATTGGACGGTACTCAAGGGACAATTCCCAGATTTTAATCCTAGGGACTAGGATTCTTAAAGGGGGGCAATGTTATGGCTTGTATAATAAATCCATTAATGCTATATTTTGGTGGTATTCTCATATCATAGCCACGTGCTAGAGATAGTCGGAGAAGTTACAGCTCAACCGACTAGAGTAGCAAGTAGTTATTCTGTTATAGGAAGTGACTAGAAGCTTGATAAATAAGCTACTTCCATGTACTACTGATTCATTGGGAAAGATGAAATCAAAAGCTTTCTCATTCTCCCTAATTTCTGACTTTTCTCTCTTCCCTAAACCCCACCTCAATTCTTTCTTAATTCTGGAATCGGGTCATAACATATTGACCTTACCCAGAGAATAGTCTAGGATTTTCAAGTGAACTTCCTTTGGAAAATGCTAAAGATTTTTCCTTGAGATTTCCTAAATTTCTGTTTTTGTTTATCCTCAGGTTTGCAAATATATATATTTCTTCACTAATCTAGATTTCTTTTTCTTTCCTTCACACTGCTTTAGTATATTGTCATTTGTTTTGTGACTTTTGTCTCTCTCTCTCTCTCTCAAAATCTCGGTTTATGGTTTATGTAGCAACCACACGTGCATCCCATCCCATATTTACCATTGATGACATGCAATTGAGGCCCAAAATCCCATGGAGTCACTGAGTATTTCACCTATAATTGAAGTAAACCAGCAGAAAGGATGTTCGTCACACTAAAACAGAAGGAGAAATGTCTATAATCTAGCTTCAGTCTTTGTCCTTTGCTCTCGTGTTAATGTTCAACAATTCTATCCTCCAAGTGAGATATAATAATCGTGAAGGTTTGGCGAGGAGAACCGAAACTGTTGTGCCTTGAATTTCAGGAACTGACCCGAATTATAACCATTGTCCTTAATTAGTGGTACGGGGGACAAGGCGCGCGATATGGCCTATACCATTTTAATTGGGTTATGTATAAATAAGCGGTTCTAGGATTTACTGTGGACACTTTTAGTCATTTTTTTTTCAGAAATAAGAATTCTCTCTCTGCCAGTGGATATAGGCCACATTGGAAGAAACCACGTAAATATCTTGTGCTTTTATTTTCTTGTATTTTTTTTTTTTTTAACTCTGGTTCATATGGCTGCTTTCGCAACAGACAGTTTTATTCAAAGGATTCTTATACGCTGTCAATTGCTTGTCATGGAGTGTAGAGGAATTGCAGGAAGATCTTCCCAGTCCAGCTTGAAGAAAGAAGAAGGCGTGTTCAAGATTTCGAAGAAGGCGTGGTCGATCAGCTTGAAGAAAGGAGAAGGCACGACTTTAAAACCACGCCTTTTTCTAGCACAACAGAATTATGCTTCTGTTATGAGCAAGTGGAGCTGATTATTCTAGAATCCCACGTGTCCTTACCTTATTGGCCTGTTTCGAAGTTAGTTAGTCCGGAAATGGCCATAAAGGCTCAAAGGATCCTAGTGATAGCTAAGTTTTGTCATTTTTTCCAATTGGTTGTAAAAGGAGATTTGGCTCTGCCAATCTCCCTCCTCTCCCTCTCACGTTTTTTCCTTCATTCTTTCCCCTTCACTCTGAATCCGTTGTTTCTGTTTCTGTAATTGATTATCCAAGTTATTAATGAGAAGCTGAGTTCATTATTTTCCTTCAATTTCCTGTTCCATTCAATTTCTTGTTAAGAACTAGTTCACTGCTGCTGCAAATAATCTGTCACCATTGCTGTAATCTGGTTCTATACCATAACATTGCTTCAGGGTTTGCATTTATGTGAATGTAGCAGTTAATAAGACTCGTGTTATAACACCAATTGCTATATGATAAAGTTATCATGGAGTAATGTGAAGGCAAATAATTGACCTGAACTCGAGCCCTATAACAAGAGCATTAGCGCTTGTTATGAATTATAAACGTACTTAAGTCCTTACCTGCAGAAGTATATCATAATGCAAAGAAGGATTGGTCACACTGTCTTCTGCCTGTTTCGTTTCTTTTCTTCAGATTGTCTGCATTGGAGGAGATATCGTAGGTGTGAGATTGTACGGCTGTGTTTGCACATCAACCGTGAGTTCTTTGTAAGATTCAAAGTTGACTAGATTAAAATTCTTTCTGTACTTATTTTTCCTATGTCACTTCAAGATTGATTAATACATTCAATTATCCAGGATCCACACACATCCAATAGAATGGCTGCACACAAAGGGCAATTATGCAACATCCCTATCATTCTGGTTTGTGTCTTACTATTTTGATAACCATGCATAATTTTTGTCAAAGGAATTCGTAATATCAATAGTTGACATCTCCTAGTCCTGCATATGAGAGCATGAAAATGCCTTTCCTATCTCAATTACTTTATTTGCACCGTTCCATAGTCGGCCTGGTGACAGATTCATGAACTTCCCCTCCAGTATGGACTGGTAAAGCTACATACAGAAGCAATCAATTCTATCTTTTGAAAGATCCAAGGACACCATTTGTTATTTATCACTTCTCAAGAGGATGAATATGGATAGCATTTATGATAAACCATTATTGGAGTGGAACCTGTGTGTATGTTTGGAAGTAGTTCATGAACCTCGTATCCTGTAGCATCTCTCTATATTAATGCCACAATACTCATTCTCTGAGACTCCATCAGATTACCTTTTGAGTTCCAAAATATGCTTATGTACGGTTTAAGCATAGTACCAGTGAAATGTCAGTTTTGGTTTTTCTTGTTGCCAAATACATTGAATTATTATTGAAGCCAAGAACAGTGTCAATTGCAACTAAGCAGCCTTCCGTTTTCCCGACCAACTTACAACTATGGAATTCTAGCTTCCAACGATTGAAGGAATCAACCAACCAATTTCAGTTCTAACTCAAAATCCAAGTCATCTTAGCTAGTTTCAGGTCTAAGTTGAAAAATTGGAGGTATGGACAAGAAAAGAAGTCGAAGCAAGGAATTATTGAAGGGTAAAGCGGATGGAATCAGTGAACTTCCTGAAAGTATTTTGAGTCACATCCTATCCTGTTTACGAACAGAGGAGGCTGTTAGAACTAGCGTCTTGTTTGATGATGGAAAGAGATTTCGATACTCACCCAGGTGGAGGAAATGGAAACGGCAGAAGCAGCCTAAAAAGACAGATTTTATGAACTTTGTGGACAGAGTTCTTGCTCTTTCTAAGAATTCATCGATCAAAGAGTGTCACCTTTTGTTTCTAAACGTGTATGATCCATTTCGTATGGAAACTTGGATCACTGCTGCTCTAAGCGCTGATGTCCAGAGGCTTCTTAGTTCATATGCTGGGGTCTTGGTATTTCCTCGTTGGTTTTTCACATCTAATTCTTTGATGAAATTACAACTCAAACTCTGCAAGATCAAAATTCTGATGAATATATCTTACTCAAACCTTCGTATCTTGGGTTTCCATGATGTTGAATTTCAGAATGATGACCCTTCTAGCCCCCTATTTCTTACCTTCCCTGTCATTGAAGAGTTTCTGTCATCGGATTGCAAATGGAGGAATGTGAAGAAGCTTAAAATAGAGGCGCCAAGGCTTGCTAGGTTTGAGATGACAGGCTGCATCTTTGAACATGCAAATGATGGATCAAATGATTGCAAAATAGAGATTCGTGGGAGTAACCGTGCAAAATTCAAATGTAGTGTTGATATATTTGCCAGTTTCTATTTTTCTAGCCAATCAAAACTTGTTGATGCATCTCTGGAGTATTGGAAACCTGACATGAATGATGATATTAACCAAAGAAGCAAGACAGGTTTTCAAGCCTGTATGATCTTGACACGGTCCTCTGCTTTCATCAGATTCCTAGAACTATCTACTGATCTGATCCAGGTAAAGATTCTCCTTTATGCCAGTTTCTAAATCTCACCTAATTTAAGCAACTTTGTTCCTTTACAATTGTTCAGAATTTAAGTTTGCAATTACCTCTTGCTGTTGTCTTTCATTATTCACGCAATTTGAGACTCTGGATAAGAATATAGATGCAAGCAACAGGCTCAGCCTTCGATTTATCACGACTCATGAGTGAAGATGTCATGCCATTCTGATAAATGATTAGCTACATGATGTACATGATCTTGCTAGAAAATACCGTTATGCCTTTTTCTTGTGTTGTATCTTGACTGATGCTTACAGCTGTAAATAAGCCTAATCAAACCAAACATCATACTGTTCAAACTTCTTTGATTATTCTAAAAAGCTTGAAATTGTTTTTGAGCTTTCATTTTTTATTTATCACGCTGAGGTTTTACCGAGGCAAGCTTGAGTAGGTTGGATTTTTTACCTATAAATTCTAATGAGCCCCAGCTTGAAAGTTGATGCTATTCAAGTTTAACTTGGTTAGCTAGCAAACCTATTGTGAACAATCTCTTATTGAGCTAAACTAATTTCAAGTATCGAGTAGTTGGTTCTCCTTTCAGCCCTGCTAATGCTAGCTTAATTGCCTTATCTCCTCAAGGTGCTTGCTGATGCGAATCCACGATGTCCTCCTAATTTCTTTTATAAGCTTGCCCACCTCAAAGTGTATTCAGCTAGCATTGCAATTCAGTGTGATGCAGCGCTGATAAACTTCACGAAAATGGCACCAGGTCTTGAATCACTTACATTTACAGCGGTAAAATAAAGATTAGCTTTTCCTTTTTTTTGTGTTTTTTTTTTTTTTTTTTTTCAGGCTTCATAAACTTTTGCGTTTATGTGCTTTGGTGGTTCCTTGATGTTTAACCTGTAGTCCTTTTCATTGTCTTCCTCGTTTGACTTTGTTAAACAGGGATTTTCGAGGCAAGCTGCTGGTGACTACGATCAAATTCAATTGTTGCCTGGATATCTATCTTTCCTCGAGGTAGTCAAACTGGAATATTCCTGCTCTCCTAAGCCAACGGAGAGTACTTTGGTGAAATTTATTCTGCGGAATGCTGTAAAGCTTAAGGAGCTGTTGATTTATTCACAACATGAGGGCCATAAGGTATTTTCATGATTCGACTTTTGCCCTTTGCTAATGTTCAAGAATTCAATAGTGAACATTAATCATCATGAAAGTATACTGTGGGCAATTTTTATTTACAAACGGTTCTAAACCAGAGAAGTCCAATCTCCAATCCGGCCTCCTTTACCTGGAATGTGATGAAATTGGTTGTTTTACCATAAGTAAATGTTACATTCAGTTGAAAATGCTGTCCCACTGATGAAATTGGTTGTTTTACCAGAAGCCAGGAATTCATTCAGTATAACACAAATCAAAGGATTTAAAAAAAAAAATTATCATGAATAGAAGCAAAGAATAATAATATTCATATCCCAAATAATAACTAGCTATTGCTACTCTCACTATTTACAAATTCTATCCTACTGAACCATTCCTGCACAGTACCCAGTATCGCATCGTTGCCATCATTCTTTTGAATTTTAGCTCTTAGGCCTTCATTGCCTAGTACCATTTGCACCTTGTTCCATCCCTGCTCCTGTGCTTTGATCCATCCACGCAAACTTCACAGCCTGTTCTATTAGTGCCCATGCAGTATCCACCATGTCATTACTTCTCTTTGCTACAATGCCGTTCTCCTCCCAGCCATATCTTGCTTAGCTGTTACTGAGATTTTAACCTGGTCTGTTGGGATCTCCCGGTTACTCCTTTCAGCCACTTCTTTTGTTTTCTCTCTGCTTCCAAGCTTCACTTTATGCAATACAATTCTGTCATATTCCTCCCACTCATTCCGTGCTTTCTGGACTATTTCTGCAAAGCTTTTCCTTCTCCCATTCAATTGTTGATTGTTCTTTTCCTTCCACAGCTACCATAAATTTTTGTTGTTAATCCTATGTGGTCATTTCCTTGGATTCTTTTTTTTTTTTTTGGCCTTCGTTACTTCTGTCCAGCGTCCGCCAATTTCTGAAGTAGCGACGGACATATCCAAAAGTACAATAATACTATACAAGGAACATATTATACCCTACAACTCATTGAAATACAAACTTTTAGTATTTAAAAACCCACTTGCGAATTGGTTGGACTTGTACTCTTGCAGTCATTCATTATTTCTGGCATTTAATTTTTGCAATGAGAATTGTTTTCAAATTACCTATAAGTATATATGTAAATTGACTTTCTACAAATTAATTAAAATAAAATAAAAAATCTTTAGCCTTGAAATCACCATCTTTCTTTAGCCAGTGGAGGCACATTTGTCATTTAATAAGAAAAAAATTAAATCTTGTTAAAAATACAATGACTAAAACTGTGGCTTCATTTGGATTAGTCTATTTTTTCACAAACTATTTTTGTTTGTAAAATCTACAATAACAATCTCCAAAAGTACACATTTCAAATATAACTTATAAAAACACAAAGAAATTTTAAAAAAATTCTACCACCTTTTCTTCTTTCACTCGCCCCGCCATCACTCTCCCCTCTTCCCTCCTTTGTCGCTATTGCTACCCCTTCCCCCTCATGATTTGAACCCCAAAGATGAATACACTAGGAATTCTAAGAGCTCTGTTTTGACTGCAGGCCAACTTTAGCGGTTGTAGCGTGCTAGTGAAGATTGCTACAAGCCCACTGAACACTTGTCACCACAAGTACTTGGACAAATTAAAGGCAAGTGAAAGCTTTTCAACTAGATGGCTGGAACGAAATTATACATGTGTTTTTCCGTCACTGTTCAGGATGTTTATTGGATCTTATGAGTTGGATTTTGAAAGGTTCAAGTTTTGCTTACAAAAACAAAGTAGAACTTTAGGGCCCTGGGACTCAGTCTTTGGGCTCAATCTATAAAGCTCATACATGGCTCATCAAGATGCAAGAGTTTTCAGCCCATTTCAAGTTTGGCCCAAACTCACAATTAATTCATAATTTTAAAAATAATATGCATGTAATATTTATTTTATTTTATCATTATATATAAGTCATAAACTATTTACATTATAATATATAATTATTAAATAACATACATCATTATGAATAAAAGAATATGTGTTTATGTACTTAATTGGTCAAGTCGGGTTTTAATTGGGTTGAGCCCCTTTAAATCCAAACTCGGGTCACGATTTAATCATGCATTATTTTGAGCTCCAACCTCAACCTAGCCCTACAGCCCAATGTTCTGCAAGGCTTGATTCGAATTATATTGAATTGATCGGTCTGAGTTGAGGTTGATCCAACCCCATTGATAACTCTAATCCCAACAGCTATTTTTTACTTTCCTTGGATACAAAGGCACCCTACATATATAAATGGTTGCTAGGCATTGAAGCCTTTTTTTTTTTTTATAATTTTCCTTCAACTCTCTTAAAACCAATCTCATTACCAATTAATTTGTGCCTCTCATTACCAATTGATGGTTTTTTCAACTATTTATTGGTAAAATAATTATTTTTAAATACTCTATTTGCTTAAAAATATTTCATCAAATAATGTGAGAAAATATTTATACGTGTGCACAAGAAAAGAAGACATTCTGCATAAACATTTTATGAAGAGTGCAAAAACTAAGCAAGACTATCTTCATTATTATTGTGATAAGAATGATAAGTGTTTATTTTGTATATTTTTAGTATATTTATAGTTTAATTTTGGTGTGTTTTAATTAGTTTTATAGTTAATTAATTAGATTTCTAGTGAAGTTTGCATTTTATGGTTTAACTCTGAAAAATTGCATTTCTATGAATTTAAGTGATTAAAATTTCACGTTTTGTTGGATTTAATGATTCAATCATTAATTGATGTGAGGTGAGAATATATTTGGATGATTCTTGATGGTTTGAAATGATTTAAAGTGAATATGAAGTGCAATATATTCAAAAGATGAAATGCAATCAAGTTTAAAAGAAGGAAATTTCAACAGTTTTCACACCTTCTGTTATTTTGGCTATAACCTATGTTACAAGCTTTGGATTGAAATGATTCTTAAACCATTTTGAAACTAATACATAGATGTACATTTTGTATAAAGTATTGAAATCCCATTCAAGTATTCTCAGGGTCAAAAGGTTGAAATACAGTCGTGCATTTATGCTATCAAAATCATGGACTCACTCTTCTTCAACATCTAAATTAGATTCTGGATCCCTGTCAACCCTTGGCTCTTTGGTCTAACACCAACTAAATCCCTTGTCAAACCCATGACGCACCTGGTTCAACACCAACTAAACTCCTTAGCATTTCAGTCCATCACTAAGAAGAAAATTTTCACCGGTCCAACTCCGAAAAGGATCCATTTACCCATGAGTAGTCCAGTCTCGTAACTTGAAACTCTAATACCACTTGTTAGAGGAGAAACATCTCGAAACAGTCCACCAAAAAACCTAATGTGTAAGTCAGGAACTCAATTCTAATCCAAAATTTAAGCTATTAAGTCTCGAATCCTTACTTACATATTAACCGATCTTTCTTCGTCTCTCGAACCAATATGAGACATAGTCTTTTTACTCATGAGCCTAATACCATTGTGATTTAACACTAGTTCATGAAAGTATTAAATCGAGGGAGTTAGCCCAATAATATAAGGTTACATCTTTGTGGTTTTGATGGTTTGTTTCATGTAATTTCATAGAATTTAACGAATATATAACTAGTTTCATATCACATTAATAGGAATGGGATAGTTATAGGTACAGTTAATACATCAGTGAAAGCATGTATCACATATATTTGGAAATTACGTTATAACCAACCAAAATAATGAATTCAATTGGTTATTTCATTTGCATAATTAGATAGTAATTCCATAACACTAAGCATATTTGCATGTCAATTATGCATGTCAATTTTTACTAATTGTGTTGCATGTTAGCAGTGTAGATCTATTTGTTTTATTTGTAATAATCTAAATAATAGAGAAGCTCGAATAACACCAGTAGTTGACAATATTTCTTGTGGAATCGACATCTAATACTCCTTATATTCGATAAATGATTTGTATACTTACACAAAATGGGATCTTTAGACTTTTGAAATTTGGCGTGAAGTAAAAGCCTCATCGAAGAACCAATTCATAGCAGAAGCTTTGCCGATGTTGTGGAGTAAATTGATACAAAACATGTTTAGTTTTACTACTTCAAGTGTATATTCCAAGTTGTTTTTGTCCAAAATATACAGCTCAAAAACTTGAGACCACAAAACATAATTTGCAGGAGCAATCATTGCTTGTTTGTAGGCATTTGACTTGTAAACTCAAAACATGGTTGGCGTCGAGGAGGAATCATTGCTTGCATAATTTGGTACTTGAGGAGGAAACGTTTGTTCTAGGTATTTGAGTCGTGGTGCAGACTTCTACTATCCCGCACTATTTCAGATAATTCCCATCACAGTTTCTAGTTTTAGTTTATACCAAAGTATTATTTTAAACAATGACCCTATGATTAATTCTTGCTCTGATACTATGATAAAGAAGACAACAAATAGCGAAAAAATAATTGACAGACTCAGTTAGGAAGCCATCTTTGCTATATATAAGTGATAAAAGCCAACTATGTCTATTTTTTTTAAGAAAAAAAAAATCTATAGTGCAACAACAACTTGCATTTTTCTTTCAAGCACTTCCTTAAATCCTCAAGTGTGAAGAAGCTAATTTACAACACTAGTGGAGAAATATACCTTCCTGGTAAACGAGTCATGCAACAAACACTACAATGTGGTGCTGGTGATGCACTCAATATTCCCAACCAGAATTGGCCTATTTCTTCCCCTATCTGGGGTATGGTTCAGTAATTGATGCCTCATTTACAGAGCTTGGAATTGAAATTCTTTCGGTATTAGGTTGCTCAACTTCCAGCTCTTCCACAATGCTTTCCGATCCATGGCTCCGGAAAACTGCTGGACGATGTGGAGTTGGTAGGGTAACAGAGCTACTATTGAGCATATTGACCACGGAAACCATTGTAGGCCTTTTACTGACATATTCTTCAACACATAGTAAGCCTAATTGGACACATTGAATGACTTCATTTTTGGCAAAAGAATCTCCAATACTTGAATCCAGAAGAGCTAAAGGTTCGCCACGTCTCCAATGCTTCCAAACCTTTTTGAAATAATACAACTTATAAGGAGTTCACACATAAAAACTTCAATTTGCTCAACCATATACGTGTCACAAGTAATGCCACCTTTCCAATAGACATCAGTAAATGCTCTACATTCAAAGTTTAACCATACAAAAGGTTTAGAATCACAACCTTCCTATCCATCCTTTTATATGGTCTGCCAAATTAGTTAAAATGACTTGTAAAAAGAAAAGGAAGCAAACTAGTCTTTACGAAAATTTTGAACCACTCTACTGTGTGTAACTACGAACAAATGACGAATGATAAGGCCTAATGGCATCATGACGGTGAAGATTCGCATTGGACGTCTAAATATTTCCACTAGGGGTGCCAAGTTCAAATCCTTGACTGCAATTGTGCAAAACCACAGAAAAATAATAAAAACAGTAGTAGAGGTCTTACATAGCTTCCGCGGTCTTCAATTCGCACTTACATAGCTTACGAGGTCTTCAGAATCTTCAGATTTTTGGAAACTACTATTCTTCTTGCCTGTCACAATTTCTAAAATAAGAACCCCAAAACTGAATACATCTTACTTTATCGAAAACTGCCCCGTCTCATATATTCAGGACTCAGGAGCCATGTAACTACTGCAAGCCACAATGATTGTTATAAACGGTGCTAAGATGACCCCAATGGGGCAATGAAATGGAAGTGTAGATAATTTTCCATGAAGATTCAAAGTCATATTCCCTACAAATACCACATGCTTTGGCCTGCTGCAAATTTCTTACAGCCAACTATCAAACAATAGAAGTTAATTCAGATAATTGTTGTTGAATTGATGAGACATTTATCTCATTTACTCGATGAATATGGACATCTTCCCTTGTGCCAAATTGTTGAGAATTTTCTGCCATCCCTTCTATCAATTTTCAAACTTCTCGAGGGGTCTTATTCACTAAGGCACCTCCATTGACAGTATCTATAAGACTTCTATCTGCATAAAGCAAGCCTGCATAGAAATACTGAATCACTGCTCACTGATTTGGTGCTGGGGACAACTTGTACATAGCTTCTTAAACCTATCCCAGAACTCATACAGAAATTCTCCATGCTGCTGCTTATTTGAGCTTATTGCCGCAGCCATTCTTCAAGAATGCGATGAAGTATCGAAATAAGAAGAAAAGGAAAGAAGCGTCTGTCTGTTTCTTGCCAAAAAGAAAAGATACCTCCTGACTAGTCTCTCGCTTCGAGAAAGATAAAGAAACTATCATGTGTCCTATTGTTCTGTTTCCTACTCCTCCTAAAACTGCTCCTCTAGTCCCTATAGAGAGAATGGACTAGTGTCCTGTTACAAATGAATGACTGTCCATTCGGCCAACTGAATCCAATCCTCACGACTTTGATTCAAAGTTGGAAATATTCTCACGAGCCAAATCCCAAATTTTCTGGAGGTGCATAGAGTTATTTTAAATACCAAATCACGTCTTTAATCCCTTTTTGTTTCAAATTCCTACGATCAACACCAATTATCAAAAATAAGTAAAATCTACCAATTAACGCAATATTTGATAAAATACAAGAGGAAAACAATCATAAAATTAATAACAAAAATACATATTATTATCTAAAATTTGAAACCATTAACTGATTAAATTGTTAATTATTAAATAAAATACATTTGAGTATATATTACATTTAGTATTAAGTGAATAGTTTATCACTTATTTTTGGAAGCAAATTTTACCTAGAAAATTCAGTGACACTTAATTAATTCAGATGTTCAATTTTTGGTTATCAAACGCATCTAAACATATTAAAATCTAAATACATTAATTTTAAGTGCTGAATTGGACTATCAAACAGAGCCTAAGTCTTCACTTTAGATTTCACCACAAGATTAGGGAAATTATAGTATTTGGTTAAATTCGGTTCATTGGCAAGAGCGAATTTCAATGGTTTGAGTGAAATACATCCTTAGCAAGACAAGAGCATTAGTGATAATTGACTATTTCATCCAAAATTAGGTACATTTAATGGATTCTATACCCTAAAACATTTGTGTTTAGTTGAGTTTTTTCAAATTGTTAATTTTCCTTGCATTGTTTTAGCATTGTGATTATTTTACTTAGTTGAAATTCTTGATTAGTTTAAATAATAGAGTGAGCTAAAAGCTTTAATAGTTAAAAGTAATTCTCATAGGATCAATCCTAACTCCCTAGTAATACGAGCCACGACCTTTATACTTGCAGTGAACTAGGGAATTAGTTAAAACTTAGAGCCTAGGCTAGAATCTCGTCGGGTGCAGTGTTATAATTGATAGACTAAGCTAGGAAGCCTAGTTTTTCTATGTGCAAATGATAAAACCTCAAGACATGTTTATTTTAAAAAAAAAAAAAAAATCTAAAGAGCAACAACAACTTGCATTGTTCTTTGAAGCACATCCTTATACCCTTAGGGTCCGTTTGCTTCAATATAAAATTTTTTTTCCAAGGAGAACATTTTCAATGAAAATAATTTTCCTGAAAAAATTTTCTTTTTCCCTTCATTTTCAGATGTTTGGTGCAGTTTTAAGAAAATGTACCACAAAACTAAAACCTACAAGAAGAAGATTCCTCAATAGAATCCCTTCAACTACCACCTTCCCATGTACATTAGATTTACAATCTCAACCCAGAGATTCATCCAATCTCCAAATCTATCAAACTCCAGAATCAGGAATTCATAATTTCTCAAACCAATTACACATCGTACCAATGAAGATTCAAATTAATAATATCTCAATAAAAATTGCTTCAATAATTAAAACCTTATAATTGATCAACTATCATATGGACAAGTAGCTCTTGAATTCTGTTACAAACTTTTCTGCACAAAAGTATTCCTCCACTCTATCTCTTTCACTTTTCTAGATTTCCCTCACCCAAAAACTTATCAAGACCCACTCTTGGGATAGATTTTCTACATCTCCATGGATGCATTGTTTATGCTGGCATGGGAGGAAAGGAGTAGAATTGGCGAAGATGAGGAGGAGGGAAAGGTGGCTAACAATGGCGTTTTTCGTAGCAGGCACAGGGATGGATTTTTAACAATAGTCTCGGTATTGGTTTTTGTTATTTGTTACGAGTATCTTAATAGGTAAGCCCTGAAATGGTTGATAAGCTTCATGAGTTTGATTGAAATTAACTTCCGTATGCCTACTCCATAAGTCATTTTACGTCCTGTAGCGTAAAACATTTTACATTGGAAAATATTTTCCTAACATCTTCTGCTGCCAAACACAAGAAAATCCGAAAAATATTTTCAGTTCAAACAAACAGACCCTTAAGGTGTGAGAAGTCAATCAGAGTGAAGAAGCTAATTTTCAACACTAGTGGAGAAACTTTAGATACCTTCCTGGTAAATGAGTCATGCTACCAGAAATACAATGTGGTACTGATGATGCACTTGATGTTTTCTTCTAGTATTGCCTTTGTTTTTTCCTTTATCTAGGATATAGTTCAGTAATTGATGCCTCATTTACAGAACTTTGAGTTAAAATTCTTTCGGTATTAGATTGATCAACTCCCACCTCTTCCACCCTGCTCTCTGATCTATTGCTCCGGAAGAATGCTGGACGATGTGGAGTTGGCACGATAACAGAATTACTATTCAGCATGTAGACCACGGAAGCCATTATAGGTCTTCTACTGACATCTTCTTCAACACACAGTAAGCCAACTTGGACACATCGAATGACTTCATTTTGGGCATAAGAATCTCCAATGCTTGCATCCAAAAGAGCTAAAGCTTCGCCACGTCTCCAATGCTCCCAAACCTTTTTGAAATAATTCCACTCATAAGGATTTCACACCTAAAAACTTCAATTTGCTCAAACATATAGGTGTCACAAGTAATGGCACCTTTCCATTAGGCATTAGTAAATACTCTACATTCAAAGTTTAACCATACACAACCTTCCTTTCCATCATTTTATATGGCCTGTCATATTAGTTAAAATGCCTTAAAAAAAATGAAGTAAATTCTGAGCTACTCTACTATGTTTAACAATGTAGAAATGGCAAATGATAAGTCCTAGTGCTGTCATGATGGTGAGGATTCGTATTGGACATCTAACTATTTTCATTAGGGGTGCCAAGTTCAAATCCTCCACTGCAAATGTGCAAAAGCATAGAACAACAGTAAAAACTGTAGTAAGTTTTTGCAATTCGCACTTACATAGCTTACGAGGTCTTCGGAATCTTCAGATTGGGAGAAGGTGCTGTTCTTTTTTCCGGTGATAATTTCCAAAATTACAACCCCAAAACTGAATACATCTGACTTTACCGAGAACTGGCCCCTCCTTGTGTATTCAGGAGCCATGTAACCACTGCAAGGCTCAATGATTGTTATAATTAGTACTAGGACAATCCCAATGAGGCTATCGAATGGAGATGTACATAATTTTCTATGAAAGATACAACGTCATATCATGCGAGAAATATAGTATGGGCATAAAACTTACAATGTCCCAGCAATTCTATTTGTATTTCCTTCAGATTGATCAACTCCACAAATCCTTGCCATGCCAAAATCTGCTATCTTTGGGCTCATATTTCCATCCAATAATATATTGCCTGCTTTGAGATCACGATGAACAATTCTAAGGCGAGAATCCTCATGCAGATAAAGAAGTCCTCTTGCTATACCTCCAATGATATTGTAACGTCTTGCCCAATTCAATGATCGTTTATTTTCCGAATCTACACAAATTTAAACACAATATATTGTGTTAGCAATGAAAGTTACCAAATTAATAATTCCAGAAAGCACAATCAAATAGGTAAATTACACTCTTGGTTCTTAAACTATAAACACACTCTCAATTTAGTTTTTAAAATTCTATTGTGGACACTTCACCCTAAAGGTTTCAATTTATCCCACTTCAGTATAATCAGTAATGAAATTATTGAAATGAATGAAATATTTTGCTCTACTTTGATCATCACTTACCTATTATCGTTAGTTTTGACAATTCATTTAGTTATTATCCTGATGTGTGACAAATTTGATACTTTAGAGGATGAAGTAACTAAAATTAAAGTTATCAGCAACTCCATCTACACCTGTAATAAGCAAATATACTCGATTTAATGTTAGCTCAAAAACCTTTAAGATGTCCTGTAATTGCTATGAATAAAAATTTCCTCTTGTTGCCAGTGCCCCATCAACATATCTCTTCCTCAATCTTCTTTTCAGGAAAACAAAAGCCATCATAAATAGCATAACTGCAACAATGACTAGTGGGACAGCAATCGGAAAAGCTGCTCGTAGGAGGCTTCGCCCTTTGCCTGGATGAACAGAAGTTTGTTGAGCACCAAAAGTCAGCTTGTAGGAAATCAAGTTTGTTGAACTTCGGGTTAGTGTCACTCTGAGACAGCGTATTGCATATTCGCAAAGCTAAGCCAAAAACACAGTATTTGGAAAAAAAATTTAATATTCTCTAAACATGTTTTTTTTTAACCGCATCTGGTACGCTTCATGTTGACAAGGAGTGGCAATTTTCAACACTACCTAAAAATACGATACAAATCTAATACGAAATTAATGGGTTTGTGTTGGATTTCGTGGGTTCAGATCAGAATCGGATCAAACCCGATAGTTCTGTTAAGACTACAATGGTAAATTAGTAAATTAAAATTATATTTTAGATCATTCGGGTTGATCCACCAACCCGAAATTTTCAGATTTAAGTCAGGTATCTAGACCCGTTTTGGATTGGTGGGTCGTGTTTGGATCAACAGGTTATCTATTATACTCGAGTCTCAACCTAACCCGCCAAACCGAATCTGACTCGATTGCCACCCCTAATGTTGACGGTAAATAAAACAAAAGTTGATAGTCAATTTTTAATCCTAACTATTTTTGTTATGGATTAACACAATTAAACTCCCCTAAGGTTTCAACAATTTACAAAACTTAGCTTTGTGTTTGGACCAAATAATGGCCGCCCTTTTAATTGAGGCTGTTAAGACTCACATTTGGGTCTGTGTTGGTGGCAATTTGTAAGAAATCCTATAAACAACCTATCATCTCCAAGATATGCCTGACTCATGATGACAATCAGAGCAAAACCCATTCAAACTTGTAAATAAGAACTACCACTTCCACTAGCACCCTTGTTCCTACATACTCCATTTCCGGGACTATGAATATTCGATCCCACTTCCTATTTCATTCTATCCCATTTTTTTTTATTGTATCACTATTTATCTTTCATAAATATTATACTTTAATTTTTTTTTCTTTATTAAGTTCTAATAACTATTAACAAAGTAATATACAAAATTCAACAAACCTCAAAAAATCAAAATACAGAGAAAAGACTGTTGTATTTTATTTTTTTTACTGTATTAATAGTTATTTGACAACAAGGAAACAAAAAAAAAAGTAAAGATTATGTTTACAAAAGAGAAATATTAATATAATAAAAAGTGGAATAAAAAATCGAATATGAAATATAACTGAATATCTATTCCCATTTGGCTAATCAGAGGTTTATTACCACTGCCACCACAACCACCATAACCACCACCTTATTTTATTGTACCTACTCCTATTCAATTCCCTCGAGATCTGGCATCACCAAGTAATTTTCTCCTTTCTATCTTTCCTTTGCTTCATATGCTTACATAAATGCTACATACATACATATATAAATGCATATATGATATTTTGTTTGTGGAATTTGAACATATGTAATGAGACTGGTTGTAGAGGAGATTTGGGCAATTTTTTTTTTTTTTTT
This sequence comes from Coffea arabica, assembly GCF_036785885.1. Classification (NCBI taxonomy): domain Eukaryota; kingdom Viridiplantae; phylum Streptophyta; class Magnoliopsida; order Gentianales; family Rubiaceae; genus Coffea; species Coffea arabica. The sequence continues at coordinate 39,503,678 of NC_092318.1, read as the reverse complement.
TGTTTCCCTAGAATGAAAGGTAATGTAGATTTTGAAAACTTTTAATGTACGGCATAGTTTGGTAGTCTAAAATTGTGTGCTAAACGGTTAAAACCCCGTCAATGGGAAGATTGGCTGTGTTAAGTAATGTTCCCTACTTTATGGAGCTCGGAATCAGGAGGCCATCGAGTGAATAGTGAGGTAAAGGGTAAAGACAAATGTTTGTTAAACAGAACGAGGAGGAGAAGAGGTTGACCGTTGTCCGTTAACAAGGACAATGCTATACATTGATGGGTATTTTGGACATTTAGCAAGTCTTTCTGTTGACCATTCAAGTTTAAGCACATTAACTAATGCCGAAGGGAAGGGACTTCTTGTCATAGGCTTACCAGCATTGATTAGTAATGGGGTCAAACTTTAAGATGCCAAATGTCATGAGAGATAAATGCACAAAAGATTTTGTATCATTTCCTATTCCATTCCTTGTCCCACTTTAGGTTATATTACCATGTATCTTTTATGAATATCTTATTTTAATTCTTTTTTCTCTTAGAATTTTAACAACCACTAACAATGTCAAAAAACAAAGTGCAATAGACTAAGAAGCCAAAATTTAATTTAAAAATCATATTTTTTAATGAATTTTCTACTATATTTTTTGTTTCTTGATCATATATTAGTTTTTAGTTGATATATTTTGATTTTTTTTTAACGCTATTAGTCGACATTGGACCTCAAGGCAAAAAGAAAGCATGATTAAAATAGAATGTTCATGAAGAGTACATGGCAATACAATAGAAGGTGGATAGAAAATAGGAGAGAAGATCCATTGTGAGATAAATGTAATTAAACATTTAATCACTATGAATTTTAATAATTAACTTCTACAATTGATGATTTAGTGCTTCACCTCATAATCTCCTAATGCTTTCGAAATGATCACTTTACCCCCTCCCTTTCTGCTTTCTGGTGAAGTGGATTGCTTTTTTTTCTCATGGTTAACTGAACTTGAAAGTGGGTAAATACCGTATTTGGTTGATTTCATTGCTAATTTTTGTTTTGTACATTTTTTCTCAATTAATTTTCATTTTGGATCTTTAAACTAGACATGTCCACCTACTTTAGTCCTTAAATTTTAATTTAGGACATTTTATTCTCTAAAGTATGAAATTCGTCCTTAAACATTATTTTTATTAATCTTGACAACAAGTTCTATCACAAAACAAAGAAAAATTTAATCGTTCCACCTTACAAAAAGACAACTGAATAAGGTAAAATTGTGATTTGAAACCACAAGATTGTGAGGCAAAACGTTAAACCACGAAGGGGTAAATTAATTTACCTATTTTAATGTTAGATTTCAAACAAGCGAAAAAAAAACATATTACACTAGAATGTAAAATCTTTTACATGCATACAATGCATCCTCGATCTTCTTCAATGCCTTTGTTTAAATTTGGGAAAACTAAAATGGATTGTTCTTTGCATTGCGCCATAATAAGTTCATTTGAAAAATTTTTAAATCAACATTGTCCATAATATACCTCATTAATTATTTTATGATTAATCATTACAAAATTTTCCATGATCTTGAACTCTTTTATGCTATTTAAATGTTTCTTGCAAATTGAATGCAAATACTTTCTCAAATGGACTTTGTCTTTATGTATGCTGATCAACTAATCAAAACAAAATAATATAGTAGATAAATGGATAAATTACTAAAGGAAAACAAAGTGGAGAGAAGGCCAACCCATTTTCGTACATCAAACGATCATACCTAAGGGGATTCTATAATGGCCCCCATACTGCTATTTCAATATACATGCAATAGTTTATTACTGTCCTAATGGTTGCTAAATGACTAAGTATGTACATAATTATTGGCCTAAGAAGTATGAGTCCACTTAAAATTCTTCCATAAAAATGACAATTCATGATGAATGTGATCAGTACGACGTGATTATGCTGAAATCTTAACATTATGTATTCAACTATTGTATAAAGTTACGTGGTGGCCTCCTTTAGGTATGTATTTTATTTTGAGATTGAATCCACACCCTCTCATCTTATATCCACATATTGTACAAACTTCAATACAATTAATTCCAATTATAAATGCTTGAAGGCATGGATTCAAATGAAGGGTGTGTGGATTTAATTCTTTTCATTTTCGACCCGGAATCTGATACAAACAAGAAATCGTAAGCCTGCATACAAGCCCAAAAAAGAATGCCATATATAACAATGCTCCAGAACTTACCTTTAGTGGAACTAGGAGGAGGACCCCCAGGAGAGTTTGCCGGAAGCGGTGGTGCAGAGGATACACTACCGTAGAAGGGGTAAACCTCATACCTTACCTTACAGCTTGGAAACATCACTCTACCTCCCACTCTGCCATTACAACACGAGGGCAGCACTGATATAGCATTGCTGAGACAAGTTTCGCAGTCTAGAGCGGATAGATCTGGTGTGCACTGCGCAAGGGTATACAATTTCTTGTTACCCGTGGAATAGTCGCCTTCTCGAACAGCAAACATTTTGCCCCTCGGTTCTATTTGCAGCCTGAACCGGAATGTCATTCACCAGGTTTGCCAACGTTGTTTCGAACATCTCCTGGTCCCGTCCAGTGACATTTTGCACATTATACATAGAAAGAACAACGTAGGCATCGACCCTGGAGAAAATTGCCTGGTTAGAAAAGCGTAAGAAGCACTCATCGTACCAAACAATAGCATCCTCGTGATACGGGCACTCCTCAATTACTTTGACGCCGGCTATTGCTACGCATTGTCCACAAACGTCAGTGCTGACATCGCCTCGAGAAAGAGGCCATAGACCGTGTTAGAAGGGTCATTGCCAGCACTGATATTGTAGAAACCACTGGTGTCTGTCTGAAATGCATTTGAAGATAGAGCGGCAAGCACGGAATACAGATTGTTACTGTAAATCCTGCCGGAAATACTGTTAGGTTCGTATGTAGTATTTACACAGTAAGACGAAAGAAAATTAACGGGGCTAGTGAGTCTGGTATGAAAGCTAAGCAAACAAAGCATGCAATATAGGAAGTGGAACAACAAATTTCTGGATATCATTTCACAGGCAGGGATCAAAAGAATAAAAGGCTAAAAATACACAAATTACAGTTGTAAAATAGGAGCCAAAGTTTTGGTTGAGGGATCATGAAAATTGTACATGTTGAATTCAAAGCCTTGAATTCAAAGCCTAAATTGTGGACTTTTTCAAGTCACAATTGTTAAATTTGTGGCATCAATTTATATCCCACATCGATAGAGTTGAGAGCTTGGGCAAGGGCTTGAGAGTCAAATCAATTCAATTACTCCAAGTACCAAAAACAAAAGAATTACCCAAAAAGGATTTTGTAATTGTTTTGTAATTTTTCTTCTCCCAAAATTTATAAAAAGCGGGTCGCTTGAGCGGTGCTCGGAGATTAGGCAAAATTGGCCAAACTCCGTTATCAATTTTTCGGGTGCGTTCTTTCCTTATCTCTTTTATTTGTTCCGCATTTATTTGTTAGTTTCTTTTCTATTGTAGTATAGTATTCAATATATTTGTCTATATTTGTTGGGTTTATTTGTAGTGTTTTATACGATTCATTTGGGTGTATTTTTTTATTCGTGTGTACGTAATATTTATGTATACACGGGTCTAGTTGTGATAATACACCATGCACGTAAATTCTGTCTAAGAGATTGGGTTTTAAGTGGGGCCGCTTGTGACCCCTCCAGCTTTTCTTGGGAATTTATTTGGAACGGTAATTCTGTCTAAGGAGATTGTTTCGACGATCTTTCTTGGAAATTATTGAATCGGTTTAATCACTAATTGTATTTTTGAGTGGGAAATTACCCGATTTCCCCAACAAGTGGTATCAGAGCCGAAGGTTCGTCCTTTGGTTTGTTTGTAGTTTGTTATATTGAATACTATCATTTGAGTCTGTAATGACATCTGACAATTCCACGTCAAGAATTATATCTGCGGCATCGGCTTCCTCGTCCACATGGTCGAGGATTCCAATGTCAAGTATGAAGGTGGCAGTGGAGACATTTGACGGTACTGGCCATTTCGGCATGTGGCAAGGCGAGGTCATGGATTCCCTTTTCCAACAGGGTCTTGACATTGCCATTGAAGAAAAGAAACCAGATGACATAGAAGAGAAGGAGTGGAGTACTATAAATCGGTTGGCATGCGGAATTATTCGATCGTGTTTGTCCAGAGTGCAAAAGTATGCTTTCAAGAACGAGACTTCTGCATGGAAATTGTGGAGGACATTGGAGGAGAAATTTCTAAAGAAGAGTGATCAGAATAAACTCCTAATGAAGAAAAGATTGTTCCGATTCGATTACCAACCAGGTACTACTATGAATGAACACATCACTATATTTAATCAGTTAGTAGCAGACCTGTTAAATTTAGATGTAAATTTTGAAAATGAAGATTTGGCTTTGATGTTGTTGTCGTTCCTTCCTGATGAATCTGAACATTTGGAAACTACGTTACTTCATGGGAAGGAAAATGTGTCTTTAGATGCTGTATGTTCTGCTTTGTATAGTCATGAATTGAGAAAGCATGATAAAAAGAAAAATAAAGTAACTATAGCAGATGAAACGTTAGTGGCAAGAGGTCGTCAACAAAGCCAATCAAAGGGGAGAAGAGGAATGTCCAAATCAAAAAGCAGAGTTGCCAAAGATGAGTGTGCTTTCTGTTGTGAGAAAGCGCACTGGAAGAAAGATTGTCCAAAGTTGAAGAAGAAAGGGAAAGCTCCGCAAGACGTAAATGTTGCAGAGTGCAAAAGTGATGCGGAATCAGATTTCTCTTTGGCTGTATCACCTTTGACATCCCATTCAAATGAGTAGATTTTGGATTCAGCTTGCACCTACTATATGTCTCCCATGCGGGAGTGGTTCTTTGAATTTGAAGAACTTGATGGTGGAGTTGTGTACATGGGAAATGACAATCCATGTAAAACAGTTGGGATAGGTTCAATCAAGTTGCGTAATCATGATGGATCCACTAGAATCTTGAAAGATGTTCGGTACGTGCCGAATTTGAAGAGGAATCTCATCTCCTTGGGACTCTTGGAGTCAAAAGGCTTAGAAGTGAAAATGCGAGATGGAATTATTAAAGTAACTTCGGGAGCACTTGTGATGTTGAAAGGTGTGAGAAAAAATAATTTGTATTACTACCAAGGTAGTACAGTTGTTGGGACAGCAGCAGCAGCAACATCTTCCAGTAGCAAGAAGGATGCGGAGGCAACAAAGTTGTGGCACATGCGATTGGGATATACTGGTGAAAAATCCTTGCAAAATCTTACCAAACAAGGATTATTGAAAGGTACGAAAGTTTACAAATTAGAATTTTGTGAGCATTGTGTTCTGGAAAAACAAAGAAGAGTAAAATTTGGCACTGGTATCCATAATACCAAGGGTATTTTGGATTATTTGCACTCAGATGTGTGGGGACCTGCCAAGACTCCATCCCTTGGTGACAGGTATTATTTTGTCACTTTTATTGATGATTTTTCCAAAAAAGTTTGGGTGTTTACTATGAAGAACAAAGATGAAGTGCTAGGGATTTTTCTTAAATAGAAAGCTCAGATTGAAAACTAGACGGGAAGAAAGATCAAGATTCTCCGAACAGACAACGGTGGAGAATACAAGAGTGATCCCTTCCAGAAGATATGCCAAGAGTGTGGCATAGTTCGACACTTCACAGTTAGAAGAACACAGCTGCAGAATGGGGTGTCGGAGTGTATGAACAAGACAATAGTGGAGAAAGTACGTTGCATGCTGTCTAATGTTGGGTTAGGCAGAAAGTTTTGGGCTAAAGCTGTGACATACGCTCAACATCTCGTCAATCGCTTGCCATCATCTGCAATCGGTGGCAAGACTCCATTAGAGGTATGGTCTGAAAAACCTGCAATAGATTATGATTTTTTACGTATTTTTGGTTCTACTGCATATTATCATGTAAACGAATCAAAATTGGATCCACGCGCAAAGAAGGCTCTCTTTATGGGCCTTAATACTGGAGTTAAGGCATACCGGTTGTAGTGTCTAGAAGCAAAGAAGACCATTATCAGCAGGGATGTTACCTTTGACGAATCTGTCATGTTGAATAAGGTAACACAAGATGGGACCAGTGGTACTCTGCAACAGGTGGAGTGTACGCCGAAACAGGTAGAGTTTGAGCAAATAATGGTGAGTCCAGCAAACAACACTATCAGTGACTCTCCCATGGCAGAAGAGGAGTCAGATGAGGAAGAGATTTCAACCCAAGGACCTCAATAGCAGCAAGAGTCAATTGCCATCAATAGGGCAAGACGAGAAATTCATAAACCTGCTCGTTTTGTTGACATGGTGGCCTATGCATTTCCAGTTATTGATGATATTCCATCCACATTTTCTGAAGCAGTTTGAAGTACAGGAAATGATAGATGGAAAGATGCTATGGAAGAAGAGATGCAATCTCTTCAGAAGAACAAGACGTGAAAGTTGACACAACTACTGAAGGGCAAGAAAGCAATTGGATGCAAATGGATATTTGCAAAGAAAGAAAGATTTTCTGACAAGAATGATATTCGTTACAAGGCAAGATTGGTGGTTAAAGACTACGCTCAGAAGGAGGGAGTTGATTATAATGACGTATTTTCTCCAGTTGTTAAACATTCCTCTATTAGAATTTTATTGGCCTTGGTAGCACAGTTGAATTTGGAGCTAGCTCAACTTGATGTGAAGACCGCGTTCCTTCACGGTGACTTGAAGGAGGAAATCTATATGGTTCAGTCAGATGGATTCAAAGTTGCTGGTAAAGAAAATTAGGTTTGTAAACTGAGCAAATCGTTGTACGGATTGAAACAATCACCGAGACAATGGTACAAACGATTTGACCAGTTCATGATGGGCCAAAAGTACACAAGAAGCAAATACGATCACTGTGTGTATTTGCGCAAGTTACGAGATGAGTCCTACGTCTACTTACTCTTGTACGTTGATGATATGCTAATAGCATCAAAGAGCCAAGTTGAAATTGACAAATTGAAAGCTCAGTTGAATAAAGAGTTCGAGATGAAGGATTTGGGAGAAGCCAAGAAGATTCTCGGCATGGAGATAAGCAGGGATAGAACGAGAGGCAAGCTTTGTCTGACACATAAGCAATATTTGAAGAAAGTACTACAACGTTTTGGCATGAATGAAGATTTAAAACCTGTAAGTACTCCGCTTGCTCCTCATTTGAAACTTAGTAGCCTATTATCTCCAAAAACGGATGAAAAGCGAGCATACATGGCGAAAGTCCCGTATGCTAATGCAGTTGGTAGTTTGATGTATGCAATGGTGTGTACGAGACCCGACATTTCACAGGCAGTTGATGTGATAAGCAGGTTTATGCATGATCCGGGCAAGGGTCATTGGCAAGCTGTGAAATGGATCCTACGGTATATCCAAAATACCGTAGATGTTGGATTAGTATTTGAACAGGATAAATCACTTGGTCAATATGTAGTTGGATATTGCGATTCTGACTATGCAAGTGATTTGGATAAGCGACGTTCTACAACTGGCTACTTGTTCACGTTTGCTAAGGCACCAGTTAGTTGGAAGTCTACTTTGCAGTCAACAATGGCTTTGTCTACAATGGAGGCAGAGTATATGGCGATTATAGAAGCTGTGAAGGAGGCAATTTGGCTTCAAGGATTGCTTGAAGACTTGGGAGTTGGTTAAAAACACATTGACGTATTTTGTGACAGTCAGAGTGCTATTCACTTAGCGAAAAACCAGGTCTTTCATGCAAGAACGAAGCATATTGATGTTCGCTATCACTTTGTGCGGGAAATTCTCGAAGAAGAGGAGATTTTTTTCCAGAAGATTCGGACTACAGAGAATCCTGCATATATGCTGACTAAGGTGGTTACAAGAGCCAAGTTTGAACATTGTTTAAACTTGGTGAACATCCTGCACATTTGAGTTGGCGGCGCAAATTTGAAGGCACCGCAAGGACCATTTGTTATTTTTGTTTGTGAGAAGATTTGTATTTTTTGGATGGGACTAGAAATTATGCCAAGGTGAAAATTTGTTGAATTCAAATCCTAAATTGTAGACTTTTTCAAGTCACAATTGTTGAATTTGTGGCATCAATTTATATCCCACATCGATAGAGTTGAGAGCTTGGGCCAAATCAATTCAATTACTCCAAGTACCAAAAACAAAAGAATTACCCAAAAAGGATTTTGTAATTGTTTTATAATTTTTCTTCTCCCAAAATTTATAAAAGCGGGTCGCTTGAGCGGTGTTCGGAGATTAGGCAAAATTGGCCAAACTCCGTTATCAATTTTTCGAGTGCGTTCTTTCCTTATCTTTTTTATTTGTTCCGCATTTATTTATTAGTTTCTTTTTTATTGTAGTATAGTATTCAATATATTTGTCTATATTTGTCGGGTTTATTTGTAGTGTTTTATACGATTCATTTGGGTGTATTTTCTTATTCGTGTGTACGTAATATTTATGTATACACGGGTCTAGTTGTGATAATATACCGTGCACGTAAATTCTGTCTAGAAGATTGGGTTTTAAGTGGGACCGCTTGTGACCCCTCCAGTCTTTCCTAGAAATTTATTTGGAATGGTAATTCTGTCTAAGGAGATTGTTTCGATGATCTTTCCTAGGAATTATTGAATCGATTTAATCACTAATTGTATTTTTGAATGGGAAATTACTCGATTTCCCCAAAAGTACAGGCCAGGAAAAAGTGTAGTCTAGGAAGACTTTATTTTAGCAAGTCGGTCAACGAAGTGCCTGGACGGGAACCATCAGCTGAATGGTCCGTAACCAGAATTCTCTCTACGTCGTTTATGGATTTTGACGGGCGTGGAAAATTCGAGGATGCTGACAATATTGAAGAATGTCATTGTGACAGATTAATGGAGACCAAGCTAAAAGCTAGTGCTCTAATCGTCCCAAATTCAATCTCTATTTGGTAGTAGAATCGTTCAACACTACTGGGTTTTAACTTTGGATTATTCTTTCTAAACATTGTCAGTGTAAATCCATTTCACACTAATAAGATGCATGACACGTAAATTTTATTCAAATTTTAAATTCATTTTTAACAAATATAGCATGCACCTAGATAAAAAAAAAAAAAAAATCTTTATGCTGATGGTGTAGATTAGATTAATCCTATTTTTAAGAAAGAGTTCTTTAGATACGCTTGAAAAATCATGTAAAGTCTATCAAATTGTTTCTCTTGTCGCCTTTATACAAATGGACCCCTACATGGAAAGAAATATCCAGCCATTTCGCCACAATTGACAGCCAATTTTATGTCCGCCACTGCTTTTCAAATCAAGTTTGATGGCCAGTTAATTTTCTAACTTATTTATTTACAATGTTGCCTGCTGCATTAGTAAGATATATCTTGGGCTGTAAAATATCCAGGGTTCATGCCTTAGTTGATACAGGAGTAACCACTTTGCTAGTTGCCTGGACATGAGCCATCGGACGACTAGTCTGTAACTAAAACTTCGATACGTCATTAAAGGATTTTGACGGGAGTGTAAATTTGAGGATGCTAACAACATCAAAACAACGTCATTGTGGAGGATAATTGTAATTCTACTAATGCTCCAAAGAATAAGTTCGACCCAAATTTTAAAAGAAAAAAAAAATTGACCCAAATTGAATCTCTATATTGCAGTTCAACACCGGTTTTAAGAAAGAGTTCTCTAAATATAGTTCAAAGGGTAAATGATACATGGCCCGTGGATTCATTCATTGTCACATGACTCTATTAATATTTACAAATATCCATATAAACTTTCTATGGTTTCATATAAAGTGAACATTTGACGGAAAAATAACCTCTAAATATATTTATTTGAAATACCAGTATTAAACTTTAGGGTAAATTTCAGAAACCTCCCCTGAGATTTAGCACCCCTTGATTTTGAGAAATCACACTTACAACCCTAGGTAGAATGAAGTGACATGCTGTCCTAATCAGTAGTGGAGAAATTACCATGCTACCCCCTATTATTAAGTATTTCTTGTGCAGGAAAATGCTGCAAAAATAAAAATAAAAATTGAAGCTATATTAATTCAAAATTGAAAGAACATGATTCCTATCATCTTTGGCCCACAATTTGAGTGCCATTTTTGTTATATCAGGGCTTTTCCAAGTGGTTTTAACGAGGCTAAAGGCTCCCTGCAGTCCTTACTCTTCGTTTTTGAAGTAGTACAAGTACTCCGTGTCATCAAAATGTATGATAAGAAGACTTATTAATTGTTGTATTTTTTTATGCATTTCATCTGGTGGAATATGCATTGCCATATACTAATCTTATAATACATAGCAATGCATTGATGCACTAGTATAATCTTATAATATATAGCAACGCATTGATGCACTAGTTGCTTGGAAAGACACGTTGATGCATTAGTTGTACGAACAAATATGAATAGTAGCACACTTTTTGGAATCTTAGTTTGGCTTAGACTTAGCTAAACATGTGACCATGGAAATGCACATCTGATTGGATTGTCACAAGTACCACACAAAACAGGTTCAACTTCCTCAGCTTTCTACTTTGAATTGCCTATGACTATGAAGGCTAAAACAGTTGGTAAACAATTATAGCATTGCATGTTGTACTTGGACTTCATCAAATTGATTTTGTAATCTCAATAAAAATGTAGATAGCAATCAGTATTAGATTGATGCATCAGTTGCTGCAATTTGCCCAAAGAAAATCGATGGTGAATGATATTGTTATCTTGTTTCCAAGCTACTTTATACATCTTAAGCACCAGAAGGTTGGAATGGTCCTGCCCAACGGTCCTCTACAGTATCGATGCTAAGAAGCTTCTTGTTCTTATTGCACTTACACCCCTTTAGCTTCTAAAATAATATCACAATATAGCTTTGTTTTTATTTTCATATTGTAAATTCAAAACTCATCTTCCAACAGGGCAAAAATGGAACAGAAAAATAGTCTCTCTCCTATGAACAATTTTCAAATACAATTCTTATGCAAAAGGGCTGACAATGTGATGAAAGTTGTCATTCTAAGGGTGGTAAGTATGATTTCTGAAAGTTGGGTGATCGGAGAAAACCTTAGGGGAGGTTTCTGAAATTATCCCTTACCTTTATTTAAACATTAATTCAAACAATGACTAGACCATCTTACATAAAATTACAGGAGAATTATGTAGATAAATACAAAATCTATAAAGGATTAAAATGAATATTCATACAAATCATACGGGATATTAAGTATATATCATTATTTCGTCACATGCATTTTTGGAGCACTTATGTTCAATCACTATAGCCATTGCTGTTTTCTATCTATTTATCGTATCCCATGAAATCATAGGGCGTTATGTGGATATTTTGAAATCTAAGGAGAATCATGTGTCAATGAAAATTCAAGGGAGGTTATGTGTAATTTACGACAAGATCATGTAAAGTCTGTCACATTTTAATTGGACTGAAACTTTCCAATAATTTTCATTGTCAAAAAATGCCAATAAACTGTCACACTACTTTTAATTCTCTACGGTTCCGTGTGTTTGGTGAAGTGGACAATCATAAGACAAGCATTAATTTAAAGGAAAGAAACGTCTATCCATTTTTTAATGACCAATTCCATGTCTGTGCTGGATTTTCGAACATATTTACAAGGGTGCCTACAGCATTAGTAAGATGCAACTCAGAAGGTAAAAATAAACAATTTTCATGCCTTAGGAGCGACCACTATGATCTTTGTTGGTCTTTGTCACAATAGAGCTACGCGTGTAACTCGTCATTTATATTATCAATTTTGATAATCCATTTGCTTGTTAGCATTTCATTGCAATTCTTATGTTAAATTTAACTTTTCAGGATTGTTTTTCTATTCGTATTGTTTCTTTGTTCATGCTAAGAAATTATTGTGCAGAATTTTATATTTGGATTCAATATTTTCATTATCAAAATTGTCCAAATTTACATCATATGTATATTTATCGTGCACATGTTCATGTTGTTCATAAAATGCTAAATCTAGTTTAGATATTTATTCTATTTGGTAATTATTATAAGGCGCATTCTTCTAGGACCTATTAGTATTTTATTTTCATATATGCTGAAATTATCAAATGGGAATAATTTGTATTGTTTCAGCCATTATTAACAGTTATGATTGCCCGAACAGGAAAAAGAATAATAGATTTTTGTAAAACTCAAAAGAATTTAAAAGACAAAGGATTTTTCAAGAATGAAAAGGTACTGCTATTCTCTCGCTCCACATTGGAGCTTTAGCAAACCTAAATGCCTAAGATTAGATAACTGCAGAAGTGTTAAGATTGAGGCAGGTGTGGAGCTACGTTGCTCCCTCCCCACCTTAGCTTCCGAAAAATACCCTACTAGTTGTGAAGATTTTTAATAAGTTTTAATAGTTGCACTTCTTGAAATTAAAAGAGTGGGGGTAATATGTAAAACACGTACACCTATTAATATTTAACAAAGAGAGTTTCAGATGATCAATTACTTATGTAACACTAGTAATTAAATAATAAAATTAACAATGAATTAGCTCTTATTTTGTAACACGACCAAACGCGATGATCTAGTTTTTAGGAAAAAATCAAGGAACAAATAAAAGGTGAAAATATATATATTTACCCTTCCACCCCTCTCCACCCCAACTATTAGGTACAAGAAGGAGTCCTTCCTTTGATCATTGGCCAACTCTAGCATGGATTTTTTAGTCTTATAGCTTAGTTACTTTAGTCTTGAAAAAGTTTTCCAACGTTGCAATATTTCTGCTCCTAGTCAAGCGTCTAGGAAAAGGCAAGGAACCAAGAAAAGGAACTTCTTCTGATCTTTTAACTTGTGGTTTAAAAGAGGGTTGAATTACTCCGGGTGTCTCAGAAGTTGGATAAGATCAAGGATGTGTCGAACTCCTCAGTCAGGGCTAGCTAAATACGACAGGCGGACCCATATTAAGATTGTTGTGGATGATTTCCCTAGTGATTTGGGTAAAGATCTTGAAAGGATTAAAACGGCGATTGAAGAGTTTCACATTTGCATATTTTTCTAACTTCGAAGACAACACCAAATAAAAAAAAACAAAAAAAAGTAATTTTGGCAAATGTAGAGCTAAATCTATGATTTGCAGGCTCCAATTCCACGATTTGCTGAGGGAGAGAAGAGAAAAGGAAAAATGAAAAAAAAAAAGAGAGAAAAAAATTGGCTTAAACCTGCCTTAGTTATAGTCACTTTTACTTTTGCCCTGATTGTTTGTTAAAAGAGTTTTTGGTTAGTATATATAAAGCATGAGCCATGCACGGGTGGAACTAGAAAAAAATTCAATGGGGGCAAATTTAAAATGTTAAATTATGCTACTTTCAAATTTTAAATCCCTATCAAAATTCTTAATAAAGTTTTATCTATTTGTGAAGGTGAAATAACAAGAGAGCTAGCAATTTTTACAAATTTATATGTGTTGAGAAAAAAAAAAGACAGCAACTTTTCGAATGGATTTGTATGGTGAGAGCAAATTGGACAAGAGTGAGAAGAAGAATAAAGATAAAGTTGAATCTTTGGTGATTGGTTTTTATTTAAATGTGAGAGGTGAAATGAGTTATTTATTATTTTTAATCAATCCTCTTGGAGTAGACAAAGTGATAAAAAAAGAACAATATTACTTAAATATGTTTAAAAAAAAAACTAAAATCTTGTTGAAGAGCAGTGGGGCAATATTCTCTAATTATAAGGGTAAGGGTATGAACTTGTATGTGTCAAATTCGAACCAGTGTTTGCAACATCTTCAAGCACCATAAAACTAAGCCTCAACCCCTATTAGATTATACTACAGCCCACACCATCCCATCACTTATCTCAATATTAGGGATTCATTCGATCAGCAATCTTACCCTTCAATTGTCAAACATAAAGGGCCGACACTAAATTCTAGAGATGGCAAAATGGACAAATTGATGGGTATAAATGGAATTAGATTCGTAACAAACCCAATTTCAAAACTAGAAAATCCATCCTGTCTAAAGGATAGGTAACCCGTTGAAATTTGGGACAGATTACTGTCACCACTAAATCCTAACTCAAGGGTTCAACCGATCAAACTATGGAGACTACATCACTAAGGAATTCGCAAATCCAGACTACAAGGGAGCTCTCCATAAGTGCTGTGCTCTAGCTGACGAACAAGGCAGTTGGCTGAACACATTTTTCATAGTGGCCATTTGACTTGAAGATCCTAAATCATATCTTGGATAAATAGACACTTAACATATCCAAAATGATGCATTAGATTCAAGATTGAGCCGCTAAAATTCTTTAACAACTAATCTTCGATTCCAAAAGAATTATATCCCACATTGGTTCGAAAATTGAAGAAAGAGTCCTTAATATGTAAGTGAGGACTCAAAACCTAATGATTTAAACTTTTTGGTCAATGATGGATTCCTGACTTAATTACATACTGGGTCTTTTTGGTGAACTCTCTCTGGTGTTTCCCCGAATCTTCTAATTGCGAGATTTGACTACTCATAGGCAAGTGAATTTTTCTCAGAGTTGGATCAGAGAACTTCTCTTTTTGGTGGTGGGCTAAAGTGCCAAGGAGATTGGCTAGTGTTGGACTAAATGCGCCATGGGTTGGCAGGAGCTTGGAACCCAATTTGGATATTGAAGAAGAGTGAGTCTATGATTGAGAGAAGAGATGACCTTGGACGTTAATGTGGGTTTGCGTTGAGATTTGAAGTGTGCTTGAAGAAGAGCTTATCTTGTTGGTGATAGACTGAAGTGCCAAGAAGTTTGACTACTGGTGGACCAAGTATGCCATGGATTGGCCGGGTTTGAAATCCAATTTGGATGTTGAAGAATATTGGATCTATGATTGGTAGAGGAAATGACATAGATGTTATGGTGGAATTGCATTGAGTATTAAAGTATCTTGAAAAAGAACTTGTTACTCATGAAGAGGGAGATTATTAGACTCATGAATAAAGAATTATGTTTCACGTTAGTTTGAGAGAGAGAGAAAGAGTCCTTAATATGTAAATGAGGGCCTGAAACCAGCGGTTTTACCTTTTTCATCAATGTTAGGTTCTTAACTTACATATTTGGTCTTTTTAGTAGGCTCACTTGAGTGTTTCTCCCTAACAAGTTTGTTGTGATTCAACTGCTGAACAAACATGTTTCAAAGTATACAGCAATTTAATGACAAATAATGAAAAATGTTTATTCCTAACAAGTATGTTGTGATCTAGCCGCAAAATAAACGTCTCAAAGTGTACAACAATTTAATGACAAATAAACTACAAACATGAAAATAAACGAGACACGCGATTTTTATGAGATTATAATAACTTGAACCTAAATCCAACCCTTGTATAATTTTTCTTATCTCTTGAGTGTTTCTCCTTAACAAGTTTGTTGTGGTTCAACTGCGAAACAAACATGTTTCAAATTATACAACAATTTAATGACAAATAATGAAAGTGTTTCTCCCTAACAATTTTGTTTTGATCCAGCCGCGAAACAAACATGTCTCAAAGTATATAACAATTTAATGACAAATAAACTACAAATATGAAAATAAATGAGACAAAAGATTATTATGAGATTATAACAACTTGAATCTAAACCTAACCCGTATATAATTTTTCTCACCTCCCAAGAACTCTCTCTCACCTCATGTATAAGGCTACATAATGCTAACAATACCTTTTCCGATGGACTCTCCGATGGGCAAGGGAAATAGGAAAATTGCAATGTGACTACCTTGAGGGAAGATAAGAAGTCTCCAGGCATCAATTTGGTTCCTTCACGGTTGTCGGCAGCCTCATCTGAATAATCCTGTTAGGTGAAGTTATGGAAAAAAAAGAAAAAAAAAATGAAAACTGGTTTCAACAAGGGATGATCTCTAACTTTACTATTTCAATTACTTTATCTAAACAGTGCCATAGTCGGTTTGGCAGCAGATGCATGAACTTCCACTCCAGTCTGGACCGATAAAGCTACATACAGAATCTGTTTTATCTTTTGAAAGATTCAAGAACGCCATTTTTGTTTATCACTGCTGTAGCATCTTTCTACACTTGATGCCACAATAATCAATTTCTGAGACTGCATTGCATTACCTTTTGAGTTCTCAAATGATGCGCCTATTTGGTTTAGTGGGAATACAGGTGAAAATTCAATTTTCTTGTTACCAAATACATTGAATTATTATTGAAGCCTGGAGTCAATTGCATCTAAGAAGCCCTTGCCTTTTCCCAATTAACTTAGAATTATCGAATTCTATCTTCCAACTAACAAGGGAACCAACCAACCAATTCAAGTTCTAATCCAACATCCAAGTGATCTTAGCTAGTTTCAGTTCTGGTTTTGAAAAATCGGAAGTATGGACCAGAAAAGAAGTGGAAGCAGGAAATTATTGGACGGTAAAGAAGATAGAATCAGTGAACTTCCCGAAAGTGTTTTGAGTCGCATCCTATCCCGTTTACCAATAGAGGATGCTGTTAGAACTAGTGTTGATAAATGGGAGTACAAATGGACTTCCATTTATAACTTAACCTTTGATGTTGATGAAGGAAAGAGTTTTCGATACTCGCACAAGTGAGGCAAATGGAAGCGGCAGAAGGAGCCTAAAAAGACAGATTTTATGGACTTTGTGGACAGAGTGCTTCCTCTTTCTAAGAATTCATCTATCAAAGAGTGTCACCTCTTGTTTCTAGATGCCTATGATCCATTCCGTTTGAAAACTTGGATCACCGCTGCTCTAAGAGCTAATGTCCCGAGGCTTTGTATTTCATACGAAGGGAACTTAGTATTTCCCCATTGGTTTTTCACATTTGATTCTCTGACGAGATTGAAACTCAAACTCTGCAAGTTTAAAATTCCAATGACCATATGTAATTCAAACCATCGAACTTTGGATATCCATGATATTGAATTCCAGAACGGTGACCCTTCTAGCCATATTTCTTACCTACTCTGTCATTGAAGAGTTTCTGTCATCAGATTGCTAATGGAGGAATGTGAATAAGCTTAAAATACAGACACCAATGCTTGCTAGGTTCGAGATGACAGGCTCCATCTTTGAACATCTGTGAACGTGCAAATGACGGAACAACTGACTGGAAAATAGAGATTTGTAGGGGCAACCTTGCAAATTTCAAATGTAGTGTTGATAAGTTCGCCAATATCTATTTTTCTAGCCTATCAAGAATTGTTGATGCATCTCTAGAGTATTCGGAGCCTGAAATGAATGACAATATTAACCAAAGAAGCGAGACAGGTGTTCGAGCCTTTATGATCTTGACAAGATTCTCTGTTTTCATCAGCTTCCTGGAACTATCTACTGATCTGGTCGGGGTAAAGATTCCCCTTTATGCCAGTTTCTAAATCTCACCTCAAGCAAAATTGTTCATTTATAGTTCTTCAGAATTTAATTTTGCAATTACCTCTTGATATTCTCTTTCATTATTCACGCAATTTGAGATTGTAAATAAGAATATAGAGGCAAGTAACAGGCTCAGTCTACGATTTATCATGACTCATGAGTTAAGACGTCTTGCCATTCTGATAAATGATTAGCTTCATGATGTACATGATCTTGCTAGAAAATACCCCTATGCCTTTTTCTTGTGTTGTACCTTGACTGATGCTGATGGCTGTAAATAAGTCAAATCAAACCAAACATCAAACTATTCAAACTTCTTTGATTATTGTAAAAAGCTTGAAATTGTTTTTGAGCTTGCTTTATTTATTTATCAAGCTGATCTCAAATGAGGTTTTACCAAGGCAAGCTCGAGTAGGTTGCGCTTTCTTATCTACAGATTCTAATTTTCATTTTTATACTTTGAAAGTTGATGCTATTCAAGTTTGACTTGATTAGTTAGCGAACCAATTCTAAACAATCTCTTATTGAGCTAAACTAGTTTCAAGTATGGAGTAGGTTGGTTCACCTTTCAGCCCTTCTAATGCTAGCCTAATTGCCCGATCTCCTCAAGGTACTTGCTGGTGCGAATCCGCAATGTCCTCCTCTTTTCTTTTATGAGCTTGCCCACCTCAAAGTGTATTCAGCAAGTATTCCAATTCAGTGTGATGCAGCACTCATGAAGATGGCACCAGGTCTTGAATCACTTACATTTCCTGGGGGTAAAATAAAGATTACCATTTCCTGGGGACTCAGTATCTAGGCTCAATGTGTAAAACTCATACTCAGTTCACCAAAATACAAGAGTTTTGGCCCAATTCGAACTTGGCCCAAATTCACAATTAATACATAATTTTAAAAATAATATACATATAATATTTATTTTATTGTATCATAATATATATATGTTATAAACTATTTACATTATAATATATAATTATTAAATAACATACATCATTATGAATTAAAAAAAATAGCTATTTATGTACTTAATTGGTCAGGTCGGGCCGAGTTTTAATCGAGCTGAGTTTCTTTAAACTCAAACTCGGCTCACAATTTAATCGAGTTTTAACCTTAACCTAGCCCTACAGCCCAATAATATGCAAGGCTCGACTCAAATTAATTCGGATCAAATAGGCTGAGTTTAGGTTGATCCAACCCATTAACAACCCTAATGGCAACCACTATTTTTCACTTTCTTTTGGGTATGAAAACAACCTACTTATATAAATAGTTGCCCAGCACTGAAGCCTTTATTCTTTTTTTTTTTAATTATTTTTTCAATTCTCCTACTACTCTCTTAAAGCCAAGCACATTACCAATTAATTTGTATTTCTTAGACAAGATTATTTCATGCATTTTAGATTATTTTTTATTTTCATGATGGTTTTTCAATTATTTTTGGTAAAATAATTATATTCAAATACTCTATTTACTTAAAATTTTTCATAAAATAATGTGAGAAAATATTTATACATGTACAAGGCAAAAGAAGACATTCCGCAGAAACATTTTATGAAGAGTGCATAAAACAAGTATATTTGTTTATTTTAAATATTGTTTTTCTTAGGTACAATTTTCCAAGGAAATATTTGTAAAAAGGTACAAAGAATGAGTAAAAAAAAAAAAGGAAAGACATAAAGAAAGGAAGAATATTTTTTGCAATTTTTATAAAATTCGTAAATAAGGCAAAAGGATTAAAAAAACACGTTGTCATTAGCATTACTTTGAGGACAATATGTTCACATTGATATTGATGCAGACATGCATCCATATGCACAAGTATTGGTGGCTTTTTCCTCTTTTATTTTAACTGTGTGCACATCTAAACAAGTATTGTTAGCCTTTTCTCTCGTACTAATGTTCAACAATTCTATCTTCTACGTAAGATATAACCACCATGAACGTTTGGTGAGGGCAACTTTCATGTGCAAAAAGTTATAAGATTATACAACTTTGCTACCTTGATTGTCACGGAGTTGATTGTTTTACCAAAACTGAAACTCCTGGGCTTGAATTATGTCATATCAAGTAATGACAATTCAAATAGTTAATTCTTATACGCTGTCAATTGCTTCAGGGTCTGCATTTATGTGAATATAGCAGTTAGATGCAACTCGTGTTCTAATTCCTATATGATATCGTTATCATTGAGTAATGTGAAGGCAAATAATTGACCTGAATCCGAGCCCTATAACTGGAGCATTTGCACTTGTTATGAATTGTAAACATACCCAAGTCCTTATCCTGCAGATGCATATCATGATGCAAAGAAATATTGTTCAAATTGGTTTCTGCCAGGTCTGTTTCTTTTCTTGTGATTGTATGCATTGCAGAATACTTGATTTCGTAGATGTGAGATTGTATGGCTGTGTGTGTAGATCAAAAGTGAGTACTTTGTAATATTGAAAGTTCACTAGATTAAATATCTTTCTTTCCTTCTTTTTCCTATGTCACTTCAAAATTGATTAATACATTCAATCCCAGGATCTACTCACAACTAGTAGAATTGCTGCACACAAAGGGCAATTATGCAACATCCCTATCATTCTGGTAGTTGCTTACTATTTTGATAACCATACATAATTTTCGTCAAAGGAATTCGTAATATCAATAAGGTGACATGTCCAAGTTCTGCATATGAGAGCACTAAAATGCCTTTCCTGTCTCAATTGCTTTATCTGCACAGTTCCATAGTCAGCCTGGTCAGAGATGCATGAACTTCCCCTCCAATATGGACTCGTAAAGCTACATACTGAATCAATTCTATCTTTTGAAAGATCCAAAGACACCATTTCTTATTTTTCATTTCTCAAGAGGATAAATATGGATAGCATTTATGATATACGATTATTGGAGTGTATTGGAAGAATTCATTTGCGGGAAAAATGTGGAACCTGTGTGTATGTTTGGAAGTAGTTCATGAACCTCGTACACTGTAACATCTATCTATATTAATGCCACAATACTCAATTTCTGAGACTCCTTCTGATTACCGTAAGAGTTCCTAAATATGCGTACGTATGGTTTAGGGAGAGTACTTGTGAAAAGTCAGTTTGCGTTTTCCTTGTTACCAAATACATTGAATTATTATTGAGAACCTTAACAGTGTCAATTGCAACTAAGCAGACCTTCCGTTTTCCCAACTAACCTACAAATATGGAATTCTGGCTTCCAACGAATGAAGGAATCAACCAACCAATTCCAGTTCTAATCCAAAATCCAAGTGATCTTAGCTAGTTCGAGTTCTAAGTTGAAAAATTGGAAGCACGGACAAGAGAAGAAGTCGAAGTAAGGAATTATTGGACAGTAAAAAAGATAGAATCAGTGAACTTCCCGAAAGTGTTTTGAGTCACATCCTATCCTGTTTGCCAACAGAGGATGCTGTTAGAACTAGTGTCTTGTCAAGGAAATGGGAGTACAAATGGACTTCCATTTACAACTTAACCTTTGATGATAGAAAGAGATTTTGTTACTGGCACAGGCGGAGGAAATGGAAGAGGAAGAAGCAGCCTAAAAAGACAGATTTTATGAACTTTGTGGACAGAGTTCTTGCTCTTTCTAAGAATTCATCGATCAAAGGGTGTCACCTTTTGTTTCTAGACGTGTATGATCCATTTTGTATGAAAACTTGGATCACTGCTGCTCTAAGCTCTAATGTTCAGAGGCTTCTTATTTCATATGCAGCTAGTTCGAGTTCTAAGTTGAAAAATCCAAGTGGTTTTGATGGCTTGTTTCATTTAATTTCATAGAATTTAATGAATATATAGCTAGTTTCATATCACATTAAGGAATAGGATAGTTATAGGTACAGTTAATACATAAGTGAAAGCATGTATCACATATATTTGGAAATTACGTCATAACCAACCAAAATAATGAATTCAATTAATTGGTTATTTCATTTGCATAATTAGATAGTAATTCCATAACACTAAGCATATTTGCATGTCAATTATGCATGTCAATTATTACTACTTGTGTTGCATGTTGGTAGTGTAGATCCATTTGCTTTATTTGTAATAATCTAAATAAAAGAGGAGTTCGAATAACACCGATAGTTGATAATATTTCTTGTGGGATCGACATCTAATATCCCCTATATTTGATAAATGATTTGTATACTTACACAAAATGGGATATTTTGGCTTTTAAAATTTGGTGTAAAGCAAAAGCCTGATCGAACCAATTCATAGCAGAAACTTTGCCAATGTTGTGGAGTAAATTGTTACGAAACATGTATAGTTTTACTACTTCAAGTGTATATTCCAAGTTGTTTTTGTCCAAAATATGCAGCTCAAAAACTTGGACAACAAAACATAATTGATGTTGCAGGAGCAATCATTGCTTGTTTGTAGGCATTTGACTTGTAAACTCAAAACATGGTTGGCATCGAGGAGGAATCATTGCTTGCATAATTTGGTACTTGAGGAGGAAACGTTTGTTCTAGGCATTTGACTCGTGGTGAAGACTTCTACTATCCCGCACTATTTCAGATAATTCCCATCACAGTTTCTAGTTTAAGTTTATACCAAAGTATTATTTTAAACAATGACCCTATGATTCTTGCTCTGATACTATGATAAAGAAGACAACAAATAGTGAAAAAATAATTGGAAGCC
Organism: Coffea arabica; assembly: GCF_036785885.1. Classification (NCBI taxonomy): domain Eukaryota; kingdom Viridiplantae; phylum Streptophyta; class Magnoliopsida; order Gentianales; family Rubiaceae; genus Coffea; species Coffea arabica. Next base: position 39,481,619 of record NC_092318.1, on the reverse strand, counting down.
ATCTTTGCTATATATAAGTGATAAAAGCCAACTTTGCTCAAGACATGTTGTCTATTTTTTTTAAGAAAAAAAAAATCTATAGTGCAACAACAACTTGCATTTTTCTTTCAAGCACTTCCTTAAATCCTCAAGTGTGAAGAAGCTAATTTACAACACTAGTGGAGAATGATACCTTCCTGGTAAACGAGTCATGCAACAAACACTACAATGTGGTGCTGGTGATGCACTCAATATTCCCAACCAGAATTGGCCTATTTCTTCCCCTATCTGGGGTATGGTTCTGTAATTGATGCCTCATTTACAGAGCTTGGAATTGAAATTCTTTCGGTATTAGATTGCTCAACTTCCAGCTCTTCCACAATGTTTTCCGATCCATGGCTCCGGAAAACTGCTGGACGATGTGGAGTTGGTATGGTAACAGAGCTACTATTGAGCATATTGACCACGGAAACCATTGTAGGCCTTTCACTGACACATTCTTCAACACATAGTAAGCCTAATTGGACACATTGAATGACTTCATTTTTGGCAAAAGAATCTCCAATACTTGAATCCAAAAGAGCTAAAGGTTCGCCACGTCTCCAATGCTTCCAAACCTTTTTGAAATAATACAACTTATAAGGAGTTCACACATAAAACCTTCAATTAGCTTAAATAGATATACAGGTAAATGTCAATATTCACAATAGGCAATTGTCAATACTCTCTATTTCAAGTTTAATCATATAAAAAGATTGATTAATCTTTTTTACATTGACAGTGTATACACTGTTGTCAGTGTTGGATGAACAACAATTATACAAAATTTGAATTTTAAATTCAACTTTTGCATACATGTTATGAATCTAACGATGGTAGTATATACACTGTCTGATATATGAGATTTATTCATAAAAGATTTCGAATCGCAACCTTTTTTCCCATCATTGTAGTTAAGTATAACCTGAGAAAGAAGTACAATGGTCTTTACTGAAATTTACAAGTACTCTACTTTGAGTGTGTCTACTTTGAGTGTGTGACAACGTACAAAACGAGAGAAAGAATAGCAATTATGACAAGTCTTGCATCCGACATCTAAAAATTTCCATAAGAAGCACATAAACAGAAATACGTATTTATTTAGGGCAGGTAGTTCATAAATTATCGTGCCATTTTGGTCTGGTTCACACAAAAAATGGTATTGCAAGTTTAGGTGAATTTAATAATGAAAAAGAAAAGAAAAGATAAAAGGTTGAAAATTAGGACTGCCAATATCAAATCCGGCCTCCTCCCCAGTTCTGCAAAAGCCAAAATAAAAGAAAAAAAAGTAACAACTATAGCAAAGGTTTTGCAATTTGTACTTACATAGCTTAGAAGGTCTTCGGAATCTCTAGATTGATGGAAGTCACTGCTCTTCTTGCCCGTGACAATTTCCAAAATTACAACCCCAAAACTAAACACGTCTGACTTTAGTGAGAACTGACCCCACCTTGTGTATTCAGGAGCCATATAACCACTACAAGCCACAACGATTGTTATAATCAGAACAAAGATAATCCGAATGATGCAATCAAATGGAGGTGTACATAATTTTCCATGAAAGATTCAAAGTGATATTATGTGAGAAAAGATAGTACGGGAGCAAAACTTACACTGTGCCAGCAATTCTATTTGTGTTTCCTTCAGATTGATCAACTCCACAAATCTTTGCCATGCCAAAATATATTGGACTCATATTTCCATCCAATAATATATTGCTTGCTTTGAGATCGCGATGAACAATTCTTAGACGAGAATCCTCATGCAGATAAAGAAGTCCTTTTGCTATACCTCCAATGATATTGTAACGTCTTGACCTTCAAATTATGAAGAATTACCCTCACAGACCATCGTCAACGTTAAGAAAGATGAGAATGTGTTTGTCTGGCCAAGTGACATGGAGCTACAAGAGTCTCAAGAAAATGGATCTAAAGATGCAATTGAAAAGGAAGTTGAAGTGCAAAAAATGAGACCCCAACATCAACTCATCCAAGTGAATGAATCCAATGAACAATCTCCAAATGCGGTGACATTTTCTCCATTCCTTAATCAATATTCTTATGATTCTTATTCTTCAATTCCTGTTAATAAGATTGACTTTATTATATCAGAAAATTTTGAATTTCATGACAAGAATAAGTTAAAAGTGGCGATTGCAAGATATCTTGAACCAATAAATGCATGTGAGGAAGGAGTGAATGGAGAATTCAAATTATCGTTGACTTATTTGGTGCCATTTACTAGTCCATAGAAGACCGTAACTCGTGTATTCAAGGATTACTCTATATACGAGGGTTATTAGAACTATATAAAGGATGAATCATTAAAATGAGTCACAAGATTTTATCCTCCATGAACAAATATGACAATGTCTAGCTAAAGACGTTAAAGAAAGGCGCTCATTGGGAGGCAATCCAATTTCTGTTAGTCATTTGTTCGTTTTTGTTTGTTAGTTTAAACATGTTTTCCTTGAGTTTGACTGATTTCGGATTTCAATTTTCATTTTTGATGATTGGTAGGTGTCTCTCTAACATGACGCGCCCGCGTCAAGTCGTATGGAGAGCTCATGGTCAGAAGGATTCTGGCCCTCATGACGTGCCCACGTCAAGTCACCTGAAAAGCTCTTCACTTTGTGTCTACATGACGTGCCCGCGTCATGTTTGCTGGAAAGCTAAGTATTCAAACTTTGAGAAAAAATTTTGATTTTCTTTTAATCTCTAATTTTGAATTTTGAAAGTGAATTTTATTCATAATATTGAGAAAAGAAAAAAGATAAAAAAAATCCAAAGAAAGGTTTTTTTTTTTTAAAAAAAAACCCCAAAGAAAAAACCAAAAACTATTTTGTTTTTCTTTTTCTCTTTTCTTTTCTTTCTTTTCTTTCTTTCTTTCTTTCCCTTTTCTTCCTCTTCTCCCCCGCTGCCCCTGTTTCCCTTTCCTTCTTCACTCTTTTGGCCGAAACCCTTCACCGCCGCCCCTCTATCCAAACACTAGCGCCGCCGAGCCCAGCCTTCCACCGTCGCGGCGCGTACACCAAGCGACAGCCGCACGCTGCTCATCCCTCCACCTGCTCTTCTCTCTCCTCTGGCGAGCCTAACTTACCGACTAAATCCCACGGACTGCCACCAACGTCGCCACCTCCATTTCTTCACGCACAGCCGCCGTTTCCCTCTCTCGATCTCACTGTCCGCCACCACCATCGCCACTCCAGCTGCGCACCTCCACTCCAACTCAACCCATCGATCTCACTAGCTCACATGCACCAGCTCCTGCCAATGACCGTGAGCTACCGTCGTGCGCCCCCTGCCAACGCAGTTCGCCGGCCGTCTCGCCCTTTTCTTCTTTGCCGCGTCTCTCTCCTTGCCGCGACGTCACCACCTGTCAATTTTTGACAGGTGGAGGTATTTGAATTTTTTCCTCCAATTGTATTTTTTGGGTCCTAAATTGCTAGATTTTGTGCCCTTTTTCTTAGGTTTCTTGGTCAATAAAAGTAGGGGCTGATTTGTTTAGTTTTCTCTGTCCCGTTGAGCCTAATTGTTGCTCTGCTTGGGGTTGTTTTCTGGTACTGATTGCATTGTTGAGCAATGATTGGGTTTTGACTACTTGAGGCTTTTATTTCATCTGTAGGGATAATTTTTGACGGCACTTCTGCCGGTTCCTTTGTTTGAAAGTTATTTGGATGGTAGTGTGTCTGATTGCTGAAATTTAGTGATTTGTTTAGACACTAGCACTGCTCAGAGTATGTTCGAGTGGAACTAGTGGGATGTCCATTGCTCTTTAAGTTTAATTGTTGTGGTATTTGGAGCTGAATTCTTGTATTGGTTCAATTGTTGGGGGTCCATTGCTCAGCGATTTGTATTGTTAATCTAGTGGACCGTTTCTTGTGCATTACATTGCCAAATTGAGAGCCTCAGCTGTTGTCTGTTGGCTTCACTAGAGGTTTTTCATTTGTTATTCCATTGCACTTGGTAGTCTCCATATTTCTTAAAAATTCTATTTCTGGTTGATTGAGTAGCCTCTTAGTACCTATGGCGGTGATCCCGGCCCGTCTACCTTCGCTCCGCCCCCTCCAACTCCAGGGGCTGAGGACTGGCACCAGCTCCGGACGCAGATTCAAAATTTGGAGGCTCGGATGATTAACATCGACAACAATGTGGCTGCCATGGCACAGAATTTGGCGGCATTTATGCAGCAAGCGGGTTTTCCACCCCAATCCCCGCCTCGCCCACCACTTTGACCCGATTCCAGGGGAGTTCTATTACCCATTTTCCCTGCTTTTGCTGTTTCTTTGCCACATTGAGGACAATGTGTCATTTAGATGTGGGGGGGATTAGATGGGGTGCTAATGTTTTTAGTTTTATTTTTCAGATGTTTCCTTTTTGCTTTTACTTTTTAGCTTTTAGTTACCTTGTCTATTTTTAGTTTTTGTCTAGTTTTTGCTATTTGGTGTCATTTGATGTATTTTTGTCTAGTTTTTGCTAGTTGGTGTCATTTGATGTTGGATTGTCTACTCGATGCTACTATTGTCAAGCTTTCGTAATAAAAGTATATCGAGTTGATGTGGTTGAGTCCAAGAGCATCCCTTTGGTGAATATCAGTAATTATGTAGCCTTTCTAATTTTTGATTAACTCTTCTAGGCATTGAGAATGATTGTTGGCATTTTCATGTGAATTGGTCCAGTATTAACTTTAGTTCTCCATATTTGAAGAAATGAGACTAGCAGTTGCTATTTTTGTTTTCTTTTACTATGTTATTTTGAGTTATTGTGTTATCTAGCTGTGAAATAAAGTTGATTGTACTCCGCTAGTCATTACTATTGAGTAACTAGGGGTTTTCACCTAAAGTGTCGATTCTCACGTCAAAAAGTAATAATTTCTATGAGTACGTGGTCGTATAGCGATAGGAGCTGAGTAACCGAGCTCCTTCATCTGACAAATGTTGGAATTCACGTTAAAAGGCTTCGATGGCTAGAGACTAAGTCTTTTGTGCTATTGAAAAAATAAATAAACAAATAGCGAAAAAAAAGAAGTGAAAGTTGTGTTAGTGTATGATAAAAGTCAGCTTGCCGATTTGTGAATTTAATGTTGAGATTTTGATTAATAATTGGACCATTTGGTGATAAATGTTGTGCGTCATTCCTTCTTCTTAGATTAGTTAACCTGAAATTAGAGGAGTTTGTGGTTTAGAAGCTAATCGGGGTGATGTTTCTCGGATTTTGATCACTGATGCTTGATATATGATTTTTCTTGGTATCTTGGCAATATGGGGGATGGAGCGATGACCATGGTCAAATTTTGGTGTTTGATTGCTGTTCTCATACTTGAGGACAAGCATGATTCAGGTGTGGGGGGAATTGATCGGGTGTTAATTGTTGGTCATTTTATTGTTAATTTCCCGCTTTGTCCTTACAAAATATTGTTTTAATTGTTAATATATACTTATATTTGGTATTTGGCCTGAATTACAGGAGGTGGAGCAGAAAAGTGCTAAAAAGGGAGGCCTTCTTGAGAAATATTCAATACGTGGGGAGCTTCCAAAAAGATCTACAACCATGGCCCACAATTGTGCTACAACGGAGCCCGTTTCCTGGGTTAACTAGGAGTTTTCTAGGATTAGCAATTGGAGAGATGCCGCACAACAGTAGTAGCACTTAGATAGGAAATATAGAAATAGCATAAGACTAGCACTACTTTGGAGGGGATTCTTTTAGCTTTTGACTTTTCCCGTTTTGTTTTTTAGTATCTTTTCCTTCCTTCATATGATGGGATGAAAGGAAGACATTAGATCAATCTCTGTAACTTTGCTTTTCTTTATGCCTTCGATCGAATTGAATTTGCCCATTTTTCAATCAATGGCCGCTGCTTTCTCTTCGAGTTCGTATGGGTCTTTTGCATTGGGAATGAGCTAAATTCCCTTTTCTAGTAAAGAAACAACGGATGTTTTGATTCGCCTAAAAATTGTGAGATCGATTTAATTTTATTTTTTTCTTTTATTTATTGGTATTCGCATATTCCCTGATTACAGCGCTTGTGATTGTTCAATTAATTGATTGTTTTGGATCCAGATAATTAATTAATTTAGCAACTTGATGTCAATTAGAGTGTTAAATTTGTAATTGTTTAATTGCTCTAAAATAGTGACAACTGGCACGATTGGGTTTGTGTCAGAGAAATATGCGGACTAATATAAAATAATCCTGGTAGTGCATTATTTGGTTAGAATAGGACTCCTCTAATACGTAAGGTAATTGGGGAATTAAATCTTACGGGCGTACCGAGGATTATTTCTCAATTAGAGCAGTGATTAACAGGCGTACCTTAATCACCGACACAGTAAGAAGGGGTTGACTGTCATCGCTTGTTTGGCAGTTATAACCTATTTATTAGTAAATAATTGGAATTGGCTTTGCATCGATGATCAATTAGGTGAACCATTGCTGAAGTTATTTCTTGGCTAGAGCCTTAATTATTATTCATTTGATTTTAGTAAATTATTATTTAATTTTTAGCAATTTCTTAGATTTTATTTGAATTTCTTTGATTGTCACCTTCTGCACAAAAACACCCCCTTTGTTACTGTGGATTTGAAAAAAAACATTTATCCCCAGTTCCTGTGGATTCGACCTTACTTACCACTATTTACAAAAATTAACTTTAGTTGAGCAGGTTTTTATTATTGCACAAGCTGACAACCTGTCAGAAAAATTCCCTAATTTCCAACAATAGTGGGCAAATTTAGATACCTTCCCGGTAAATGAATCATGCTTCAAAATCTACAACATAATGCTGATGATGAACTTGATATTTTCTTCCAGAATTGGCCTATTTCTTCCTTCATCTGGGATATGGTTCAGTAATTGATGCATCATTGACAGAGTTTGGAGCTGAAATTCTTTGAGTGTTGGATTGATCAACTTTCAGCTCGTCTACCCTGCTCTCCGATCCATTGCTCCGGAAAACTGCCGGACGATGTGGAGTTGGTAGGGAAACAGAACCAGGATTGAGCATGCAGACCACGGAAGCCATTGTGGGTCTTTTACTGGCATCTTCTTCAACACAGAGTAAGCCAACTTGGATGCATTGAATGACTTCATTTCTGGCATAAGAATCTCCAATGCTTGAATCCAAAAGAGCTAAAGTTTGGCCGCGTCTCCAATGGTTCCAAGCCTTTTCGAAATAATCCCACTCATAAGGTGTACATTCTTAAAAACTTCAATTAGGTAATGTCAATATTCACAATAGGCAATAGTCAATACTCTCTATTTCAAGTTTAATCATATAAAAAGATTGATTAATCTTTCTTACACTGACAGTGTATACAAAAGATTGTGATGATGTGTGACAAATGTGATGCATTAGGAGGTGAAGTATCCAAAATTAAAGTTTAAGAACTAAAGTTTGAGTGCGTCTGTGGTTTAAGGGTCTAAACTAGAATTCACACCAATTAAACATTTGTCTAGAGGCAATTTGTCCGTCATTTCCATAAAATGGCAAGTCAAGTAAAATAGAACAAGATCACATGAAACAACAAAAAATTACTATAAGTATGTCTAGATTGAACCCACCAAAGAGAAAGTAGTCAAGGCTTTTGTTGGCAACAAATTCATAGATGAGTATCTTTTCTTCTCCTTCCAGGCAAAATCCCAATAGCCGAACTAGATTTCTGTGTTGAAGCTTTGCAACTACTACAATCTAATTTTTAAATTCTTCTGCACCTTGCACTGAGCTCCTTGACAGCCTTTTAACAGCTACTTCTTGTCCATTACCAAGTACACCCTGATTAAACATGCATACTAGAATTTAATTGAAATATTAAATGTGTAGATATTCAAATTCACAAAAGCAAAATATTTCATGCAAAGACCTTGTATACACGACCAAATCCACCTTCGCCAATTTTGTTATCCACAGAGAAGTTATTTGTGGCAATTTGAATTTCAGTTAAGCTATACTGTAAGGATTCGGCTGTTAAGATTTCAGCAACTCCATCTACACCAGGGATAAGCAACTTCACTCAATTTATTAGTTCAAAAACCTCTGAGGTTTCCTGTAATTGCAATCAATAAACTTTACCACTTGTTTCCGGTGCCATTGCAACATAACTCTTCCGCAATCTTCTTTTCAGGAAAACTAAAGCCATGACAAATAGCACAACAGCAACCCCAATTAATGGGACAGCAATTGAAAAAGCTGCTCGCGGGGGGCTTCGCCCTTTGCCTGGATGAAAGTTAGTTTAATTTAGCTTCGAAAGTCAGCTGATCATAGGAGATCAAGTTTATTAAACTTCGAGGCAGAGTCACTCTGAGACAGCCTTACATAGACAAAAAGCTAGAGTTGAGATCCTCTCTATTACTTTCTCACCTTTTATGTGCCTAAATTTTTCATAACAGTCTATTTATGTCAATAATTTTACTTCCACAAGTAGATCAACATACTTAAAATTCATTCTCATTTATGAATTTTTTGTCATTCAATTTGTACAAAACACTTTGACGGTGCAATATGGGCCAAAATTATATTTTAAAAAATGTCAAGTTTGATCCAATAGTAAAATTTAATCAATTTAATTTGAATTTTTTAATATACTTTAAACAACACCAGAAATATAATTTGGATGACCTTTTATTTCAAACATAGTATTATAACCATGTTTACTTAGGTGTAATGGAGAAAAAATTTTCTTCAATTAATGGAGAAGAGCCTAACCCAAAAAGCTATGCAAAAACACATTATTTGAAAGATTTTTTTTTCAAATATTCTTTAAAAGTTTTTCACTACCTTGGTCTCACATGCTTCATGTTGATGGTAAATGAAGAGAGATTTTCATCATCAATTTTCAATATTATGGATTAGTATTAAGAAACTCCCCTGAGGTTTGAACATACACAAGCTTAACTGTGTTTGGACCAAATTACGACTACAAATTGTAAGCGAGGCTGTCCAGACCTAGTGATTATAAAGAAATGACAACAATGGCAAATATTTTGAAAATAAAACCAAACAAATGAGATTGCCTTTTTAGGCCAAAGAATTGCTATAGAAGAAAAAAGGTCGAAGAAAATTAATTACGAAAATTAAGAAGAGAGACAAATCACCAAAAATTCTTTAGCCTATGCACTTGCAGCCTTGTGTAGAAGTGCAAATCCTTATTTCTTATTGGGTAAAAAACAAAAAAACCCCTGTGGTTAACCTAATACACAGAAAAGCCCCCCATAGTTTCAAAATATACAACACAACCCCTCATGCTTTGAACTAAATTGTAAAGGTGACGGAATCTGTTAAACTTAACGGAAATGGACGAAATGACCAAAATGCACTGATATAATTAAGCAAAAGACAGCTCAAAAAATTCGATCGGACAAGAAATCCAACAAAGGGACCAAGGCAATGGGTGACTAGTTTAACCAATCAGTCATTGGTTGAACTAGTGGGTACTAAATTAATATTTACAAATATAAAATAGCAATAAAGTACTTTTAGATACTAATTATTATACTTTGAAAGATATACAGTGAACATACAAATACTAATAGAAGATTTAATTTCATTTTACTGTACTTGTACATAAATAAATAACACATTCAAATATAGAACAAAATTGTATCACTTATTTTCAAAGGTATAGCATCATTTTTATTATTTTATCTTTCAAAAAATAAAATAATTTTTAACAACTCAAATATTGTAAGTTTGAAAGTCAAAAGAATTAATTTTCTAACAAAAAAAGTAAACAAGTTTATTTAATAAAACATTTAATTATCAAGTAAAAACTAAGCAAGTAGTAAAAGTTTTTACACATTTAAGTGGAAATCCAACATACAAATCTAGTAAAAATTATATTACACTTTATTTCAAAAACAATGATCCACAATTGTATTAAAAAAAAGAACCCAATCAACTGGAAAACCGAACGGGCTCTGATTGAACCACCATGTCAAACAGGTTTGATCGGACCAACTCATTCTTCAATCAAATTGGAAATCCTTTCGGCCGGATGGTCAAGTCATTGGTAGGGTTGTAAACGAATTGAACCGCTTACGAGCAACTCAATTCAAAGCTCGACTTGAGCTCGATGTGTTGCTCATGATAACTCGAGCTCGATCAACATCAAACTTGAGGCATGCTCAACCTAATCAAGTCGAATTCGAATTTGAACTCGAGTTCAAAACTATTCAACTCGATAGTTCATGAGCCAACTCAATTATATATATATATATTATTTTTTATTTTAATAGTAAAATTACATATATATCCCTAATATTTTACATATATATCCCTAATATTTTAGTTCATGAGCCAACCTCCTCGTTACCAAAGCAGAAAGCACAACTAAGGTAAAATTGCGATTTTGAAACCACAAGAGGTTAAGAGGCAAAACATTAAACCATGAAGAAGTACCATTAATTTACTTATTTAATATCAGATTTTAAACTAGCAAACAAATTATATTGCACTATAACGGAAAATCTTTCACATGCGTACAATACATCCTCGATCTTCTTGAATGTCTTTGTCTAAAATTGGAAAAACTAAAATGGATTCTTCTTTGCATTATGCCATAGAAAATTCATTTTTTTTACGTAATTTTGCAATCAATACCGCCCATAATATAACTCATGTACTATTTTAGTTACACACAAAAGTTAAATTAAAAATACCAAACTTTTTCCATTTGATTAATCATTGCAAAATTTTCCATGAACTTGAGCCCTTTTACACTATGTAAATGTTTATAACAAATTGAATGCAAAAACTTTCTCAAATGCACTTAATATTCATGTATGCTGATCAACCAATCAAAATAAAATTATAATATAAGTATATGATTTTTAAAAACCATATAATAGATAAATGGATAGATAACTAAATAAAAACGTAATGCACGTCAGGCCATCACAGTTAAAGGGATTCCGTAATGACCATAACAATTCTACTTCAACATATATTCAATAGTTATTACAGTGCTAATGCTTGCAAAAAGACTAAATTTACTGTCCTAAGAAGTATGACCACTTAAAATCTTCCATAAATTACAAATGATGATGCATGTGATCAGTAAGATGTGCTGATGCGGAAATCTTACTGTTACGTATTCAACTAAAATTTGACTTAGAAAATTCATTAAGTTACGTGGTGGTCTCCTTTCGTTTGAAAGTGAATTCACACCCATCATCCTATATTTACATATTCTACTAACTTCAATAATATTAATTCCAATAACAAAGGTATGAATTTAAAATGAAGGATGTAAATTTAGTGCTTTTCATTTTCGACCTAGAATTTACTACAAACAAGAAATTGTAAGAATTAAGATTGTATTCAACACCAATTCCAAGAAGAGACGGCCATAGCAAGGCTGCAGAACTTACCTTCAGTGGAATTAGGAGGAGGACCGCCAGGAGAGTTTGGCGAGGCAGAGGATACATTATCATAGAAGCTGGAGACCTCATACCTCAGATTACAGCTTGGATAAAGTACTCTCCCTCCCTGCTTCTTGGAACAGCACGCGGGTACATCCATTATAGCCTCTCTGAGGCAACTTTTGCAGTCATAAGGGGATAGATCTGGTGTGCACTGCGTAAGGGTATACAATCTCTTTTGATCAGTGGAATAATTGCCTTCTTGGACAGCAAACTTTTTGCCCATGGTATGATTTGCAGCCTCATCCGCAGCGTTATGCAATAAATTGATCAATACCATTTTGAATTTGTCCCAGTCAGGTCCAGGGACATCGAATGGATTGCGCCTAGTCACATTCTCTCCCAAATCAGCCTTGGAGAAGATCGTCTGGTCAGAAAAACGTACCAAGCACTCGTCATACCAAACAATAGCAGCTGTTTGATTTGGGCACTCATGAAGTAGTCGTGTGTGGGCATCTGCGACGCATTCTTTGCAAACATCAGTGTGGACATCACCTCGACAGAGAAAGAGGCCATAGACCTTGTTTGAAGGGTCATCGCCAGTACTGAAATTATAGAAGCCATTGTTGTCTGTCCGAGATGCATGCGAAGACAGATTGTAAAGCAAGAAATTCAGATTGGCTCTGTAAATGCTGCCGGAAGGACTGTTAGGATTGTATGTAATATTTCCACAGTAAGAGTCAAGATAGTTCCAGGGGTCTGTGTCGTTGGAAGTGGAACAACAATATTCAATGGTATGGAAGCTAAGCAAACAAAGCATGTAATATTTGAAGTGGAACAACAAATTTCTGGAGATCATTTCAAAGGAAGGCATCAAAAGAGTAAAAGGCTAACAACCTACAAACTAGATTGGTAGATTAGGAGCCAAATTAAGTATTGTTTGAGGGATCATGAAAGTTGTATAAGCCAGGAAAACTTATGGCCTGGGAAAACTTGACCTTGGCAAGTCTTACAACCAAGTCGCCTGGTCGTGAACCATCAGCTGACTGGCCTGTAACCAAGATTCTCTAGTCAGTAGATGCTAAAGGTATCGAACAACGTCACTTGTGGAGGATAATTGGAATTTGACTAATGCTGAGAAGAATAAAGTGGACCCAGACTGAATCCCTACCTAGTAGTTCAGAGTTCATACTGGTCTGAGAAAGAGTTCTCTAGATACAGTTAAAAGGATAGATTATACATAATCCCCCGTGGATTCACTTGTTGTCACATAAACGACCTAATATTGCTAAATACCCACATAAATCTCATGTGATTTCATGTAAAGTGAAAATTGGAAAGAAAATAAATCCCATAATATTTTTAGTTACTAGTAGTGTCCTTATTTAAGCATACTAAATCAATCAACACTGTAACCACCGTACATAAAATCATACGAGAATAATGTGGATAAAAGCAAAAACTATTGAGGGCTAAATTGAATATTCATGCAAATCGTAGGGAATTTAAATAGATATTTTGATTTTATCACACACGTTTTTATGTATGGTTTAATCAGTGTAACTATTGGTGCTTCCTGTCCATTTTTCATATTACATGAAACCACAGGAGGTTACATAAATATTTTGAAATCCTAAAGGGATCATGTTCCAATATGAAAGATTATTTTTGTTGTGTTGGGGGGGGGGGGGGGCTGGGTTTAATTTAACCTAGTTAAATCATGTAAAGTCTGTCGCATTTTCGTTATTGGATTGAAACTTCCAATAATTTTCGTTGTCGAAAATACAATTTGCAATATATATTAGTGTCTTCACCTTTTTGTCCAACTTGTTTACATTTCATAGACTTTTCTTTTTCTTTGGCTATAGTGGGAATATCACGAGATAAGCATTAAATCAAAAGGCCCTACAACGAAAGAAATACCTGTCCAATTTATATTATCAATTTCATACTCCATGTGCTTGTCGGCATCTCATTTATGTTAAAATTAACTTTTCAAGATTGGTGTTCTGTTTATATTGTTTTTTGTTCGTGATTTTATATCTAATTCAGTATTTTTGTTGTCAAAATCACCCAATCTTACAACATATGTATATTTTGGAGTACACATTTGTGTTGTTCATAAGATGCTTGTATCTAGTTTAGATATTTATTCTGTTTAGTAATTATTCTACGACCTATTAGTGTTTTAGTTTCATAAATGCTGCAATTATCAAATGTGAATAATTTTTATTGTTTTAGTTATTATTAACATTTATGATTGTCCAGAAAGGGAAAAGAAGAACAGATTTTTGTAAAAAAAAAAGGACTTAGAGGAAAAGGGTTTTTCAAGAATGAAAAGGAACAAGTATTTTCTTGCTCCACATTGGAACTTTAGCAAGGAATTTTAAGTGCTGTCCAACCTAATTCCACAAAGATTAAATAAGTACAAAAGTGTTAAGTATTGAAGGATCCTAAAAAACCCTTTATTACTACTAGCTAGTAGGCCCTGATATATTCCTTAGTAATTGTGGATGACAGAGAGAGGATTGGAGGGCGGAGAAGAAAGAGAAGGAATTCTTTGTGTAGGGTAAAACCGCTACTTCTATTTCATGTTACTTACAAATTGTTATTGTTTTACATTAAAATCTTTCAGAGTATCCTATGATAACTTATGATCATGTTCTAAACCGTATGATCCTGAAAATTCAATGATGAAAAACAAGAAGAATTCATGGCTGAAGGTTTGACATATTCATGTTTTAGCAGTTTCAAGATCGTGATCCTAACCCATGTATACTCTAGAAAATTGGAGAACCTATTAAACCTAGAAGTTATATGATACAGAGCCGTTTATGATGAAGTTTCATGGTTTTTGTATTCTACAACAGCAGAACCATGACTTGGAAATAAGAAAAACTCATAATCTTGCATAGAAAAGTCTGCATAGCATAGTTGCATTGAATCCGTCATAATTTGGTGTATAAAGCTTGGATTAAGATGCCATATGCTTTCCCAAAGGGCTTTTACTACTTATAAAGTAATTCTTCTGGTTCAATTTATACCGAAGGTAGAAATTTTTTCAAGGTTGACTGTTTCAATTCAAAATCTTGGAACAGTTTCTCATCAAAGTTTTAGCCTCTTGATGTATATAGTAGTGGAAAGCCCATTCTTGTATGATTTTTTTCAAACTCACGAGCATCCGATTATGTAAATCTAGTCCATTCTGGAAGTTTTAGTCTCTCTGGTAACCTTGTAGTTGTTGACTTTGGTGGCAGAAATTGATGACTTTTCCAAACCAAAATTGTTGACATTTTTTTGGCAAACATTTAATCCCACATCGGTTGTTTTGGAAGTTGTAGGATTGCTTGAGAGTTATAAAAGGACTCTCAAGGTTCCTAATAATATTTACCAAATACACTTACAAAAGAATTACATCAAAAGGATTTTGTGATTCTTTTGTAATTTTTTCTTCTTCCAAAATTTATAAGAGCTGGTCGCTTGAGCGGTGCTCAGAGATTAGGCAAAATTGGTCGAACTCCGTTATCAATTTTTCGGATTAGTTCTTTCCTTATCTCTTTTATTTATTCCGCATTTATTTAGTAGTTTCTTTTCTATTGTAGTATAGTATTCAATATATTTGTCGGGTATATTTGTAGCGTTTTTATACGGTTCATTTGGGTGTATTTATTCTTATTCGTGTGTACATATTATTTATGTAAACACGGGTATATTTGTGATAATACACCTTGCACGTAAATTCTGTCTAGAAGACTGGGTTTTAAGTGGGACCGCTTGTGACCCCTCCAGCCTGTTCTGAGAATTTATTTGGAATGATAATTCTGTCTTAGGAGATTGTTTGACAATCTTTCTTGGGAATTACCGAATCGGTTTAAATCACTAGTTGAATTTTTTGAGTGGGAAATTACCCGATTTTCCTAACAAGTGGTATCAGAACCGAAGGTTCGTCCTTTGGCCTGTTTTTAATTTTTATATTGAATACTATTATTTGAGTTTGTAATGGCATCAAACGATTCCACGTCAAGAGTTACATCTAGGCATCGGTTTCCCTGTCCACATGGTCGAGGATTCCAATGTCAAGTTCGAAGTTGGCGGTGGAGATATTTGATGGTACTGGCCATTTCGGCATGTGGTAAGGCGAGGTCATAGACTCTCTTTTCCAGCAGGGTCTTGACATTGCCATTGAAGAAAAGAAATCAAATGATATAGAAGAGAGGGAGTGGAGTACCATAAATCGGTTGGCATGCGGAACTATTCGATCATGTTTGTCCAGAGAGCAAAAGTATGCTTTCAAGAACGAAACTTCTGCATGGAAATTATGGAGGGCATTGGAGGAGAAATTTCTGAAGAAGAGTGGTCAGAATAAACTCCTAATGAAGAAAAGATTGTTTCGATTCAATTACCAACCAGGTACTACTATGAATGAACACATCACTATATTTAATCAGTTAGTAGCAGACCTGTTAAATTTAGATGTTAAATTTGAAGATGAAGATTTGGTTTTGATTTTGTTGTCATCCCTTCCTGATTAATTTGAACATTTGAAAACTATGTTACTTCATGGGAAGGAAAATGTATCTTTAGATGCTGTATGTTTTGCTTTGTATAGTCATGAATTGAGAAAGTATGATAAAATGAAAAATAAAATAGTTGCAACAGATGAAGCGTTAGTGGCAAGAGTTCGTTAACAAAGCCAATCAAATGGGAGAAGAGGAAGGTCCAAATTGAAAAGTAGAGTTGCCAAAGATGAGTGTGCTTTCTATCGTGAAAAAGGGCACTGGAAGAAAGATTGTCCAAAGTTGAAGAAGAAAGGGAAAGCTCCGTAAGAGGCAAATGTATGTTACAGAGTGCAAAAGTAATGCGGAATCGGATTTCTCTTTTGCTGCATCACATTCAACATCTTATCCAGATGAATGGATCTTGGATTCAGGTTGCACCTATCATACGTCTCCTATGTGAGAGTGGTTCTTCGAACTTGAAGAGTCTGATGGTGGAGTTGTTTACATGGGAAACAACAACCATGTAAAACAGTTGGGATAGATTCAATCAAATTACGTAATCATGATAGATCCACCAGAATCTTGAAGGATGTTCGGTATGTACCGAATTTGAAGAAGAATCTCATTTCTTTAGGACTCTTGGAGTCAAAAAGCCTGAAAGTGAAGATGCAAGATGGAATTTTTAAAGCAATTTCGGGAGCACTTGTGATGTTGAAAGACGTGAGAAAGAATAATCTGTATTACTACTGATATAGGCAACCCTAGGGGAAGACCCTCCTAGAACCTCCCAACTTGTAATTATCAGAGTTGGATCTTTTCTTCCAACAGAAATTGAACTCGATTGTTCTCATGAACTCAAGACCTCTGACACACAAAGGTAATCAGCAACCTTAAGCAAATAAGGATGGATGAAGCGACACCACGATTAGGGAACAAGCTAATCGATAAAGTCTGATTTGAATCCTAAGCTATGAACTCAAGAATTCAAGAGTAAGTTCGGTTAAGAACTTGAAGGAAAATTCCTCACGATTTCTGGTTGTAATAATCTCCTTTTACTCTTACAAGAGGTGCCTTTTTATAGGCTAAAACTAGGGCAAAATCCGGCCCACATAAACCTGGAAGAGATTCGGTCCGCATAAAAGAGCTTAAAGAGCTAGCTCTTTAAGGCTTTCCGATAAGGCCCGATAAGTAATAAAATACTCAACGCCTAACAACTACTAAACGTGACAGTCTTAAAACAACTACCAACTAAGCTAACAAGTATGAGATCACTCCTTTACTTCAAACGTACAAGTGAACAAAGTAACTTCATGGTCCATCAAATCTTCAAACTTAGCTTGTTCCTTGCTTGTATGGTGAATGATCAAGGCTCGTAAAGCTTCCTTCACCTTCTTGGTTCTTGATCTTGTCATCGGACCGCCAATGTGGACCAAAGGATCTTTGACCCAAGGTTGAAGTTAATTATTGCACACCCGTATCCGCATCATTCCCTCTTTCCTCGAAAAGATTCATCCTCGAATCTTCAAAGTCTCCTCTTGAAAGTGAGTTGTCCACAAATCGATGGTGCGCTTAAAGGACAGCAGTGTTGGAAGTAGACGAATGACTACGAGCCATGTTGCATGTCGTTTGGTCAGCTTCGGGAAGCGGTCAAACAAGGACATGCGCCAAGGTAGGAAAGAGCTTGTGTAAGGCGTGTGAAAATCCCAAGTGGCAATACAAAACTCTCTAATTAGCCTTTGGTCATGAAGCTTCACATTGACACCTTGATTGTGCAAAGGTGTAAAATCCAGCACTAGTTGACATTGATTTGAATCATCTTGCATGGATAAATTGGGAGCAACTTGTTGCATGGATGAGACACTAAACAACTCGTGGAGGACAGCTTTGGGATCTTGCATGACACACAATTTCTCATCTTCCAACATATAAGGTAGCAAACAATTGAATTCCACTTCATGAGGGTTACTCGAACTAGCACAAGTTGAAGCTAACAAATTGAGCACTTGGCCACCAGCTTTTGGCTGTGTGAATAAGCATGAAAGATCACCACCTTTAGTTGGAATAAGCACGAAATCAGGTTGTAAGTCTTTAATCAAAACTGAAAAATTTTGGACAGCTTTACAACCTACAAAAACAACATAACCTTCAACTTGAAACAAATTAGAAATTGGGTAAAGAAGTAATGGTACATCATCAACTAAATGGTAAGAAGGTATAGAACAAGTTTTAAATGTGAATACTCCCTTTGCCACTTCATTATCCCTTCCACCAATTGATTCAACTTGAGAAGGCATTGCTAGCCTTTTACACTTTTCTTCAAAATCTGGATAAGAAATACAAGTGTTAGGATGGAAATTATACTCAGAAAAAGATAAAGATGATGAATGACCCATAGGTAGCAAATGAGAGTCAAATTTTGGAATTCTCCCTTCATGGTGGATTTGACGTGATTCCCCTTTGGTATGGACAGATTTGAATTGAAATTGTTCCATGAGATGGTTCCAAATAAATTCAATTCCTAAAAGACAAACTCCATGGAAACTAGTGAATTGTACAAGTGAATTTGGAATGGAGCATGGCATGACTAACTTCACTTGACTTTGCTTAATCTGCACAAATGAAGAAACACTAAATAAAGCAAAGGTAAGTTCGTTAGAAAAACAATAAGCCCTCACATTTTTGCTCAAAATCGTCTCACTTTCTCTCTTTTCTTCCTTTTTACCACTCATCTCATCAGATTTTTCCATCTCTTTATCTAGTTTAACGCCCTCGATTGTTTTCTCATCATCAACCTCCTCAACAAATGGTTCAATAGGATGAGATACTCCGTTGTTGGGAATAGGGTCAGCTATCTCCTTCTTAGAAAACTCACTTTGATAGCATCCATTTGACTCCATTTGTTTTTGGTGTAGAAGACGTTGATATGTCTCCCAAAATGACTCCGCATGAGGTGGTTCAACTCTAAGTTTAGTCTTAGAAAATGCTGAATGAACCTTCTTATCACTTCTTGCATAAACCGGCTTTAAAGAGGTAGATTGCATGGAACCCCTCCTCTTGAGAGATTCATTCTCTTGCTTGAGTTTATGTTCGTTTTCTCGATTGTACAAGTCCGTGGTATAATGGAAGGGTACAAATCGTTTTCTCATCACTTGCTTCATTTCAGTCCAAGTGGCAATCGGTTGTTCCCTATTTCTCCTTCTTGTGGCACATACTTGCTCCCACCAAATAGATGCATAATCTTGAAATTCAATAGCTGCAAGTTTCACCTTTTTCTCTTCGGAGTAAATGTGGACTTCAAACACTTGCTCAACTCGCCTAACCCAATCCAAGTAAGCTTCAGGATCGTTTTTCCCATGAAAGGTAGGCATCTTAGTCTTGATGGAACCAAGATTGTCATCGGTTCTCCTAGGTCGGCCTCGACCTTCCCTCGCTCCCTCTTGGCTTCTCCTTGATCGAAATGAGGTGTGAGAATGATACCCCTCATCATCCGCATCATGATCAGCACTCTGAACACTCGAAACCCTATGGTGTGTATCTCCGGTACCTCGCATCTCAATGGCAGCCAACCTGTCGGATATTTGTGCCATCGCAAATTCATGTTTCTCCATCGCAAATTCATGTCTCTCCGCTTGTTTTTGAAGAGTTTGGAGCACCAGTTTGAGTGACACGTCGGTCTCAGACGGCTCAGGCATGTTCCCCTCTTGAGACATATTGTCTAACCTGCAAAACAAGTGTATCCTAGTCTACCTTGCAAAGCACTCGTGTATCACTCAAGGAAAACACACTCACTCTCGATTTTCCTTCTCGAAATTCTTAAGACAACTCAACTCTCAAAAATTTCAGAATTAATTACCCTATAAGCAAGTAACAAGACACAAAGCAGAATTTTACAAATCTTAGAAAAACTCTATCCGAAGGTGGAACTTTTTTTTTTTTTTTTGAGCTGTTGTTTTGCTGAGTTTCTGGTTAGTACTTTGGAAGGTAAATGGTGTTTCTGGAGTGCTCAAACAATCTATGAATCAGTCCTCAAATTTCAGTCAAATCGGATTGCAAAACTAGCTCAACCGATTTTAGAAACTCAAGAACTCCCAAGGCGGTTTGGGGCTAAGGTGTTTGGTTTGGTTTTGAAAACAGAATCTGGTGTGTTTGGGGCTGGTGAGGTCGTTTAGGGTCTTTGGAATTCAATCAAGATTGGAACTCAAGAGTTGGAAACCAATCAAGATTAGGAAACTCAAGTTTTGGGAAATCAACCAAGATTTGGAGATTAACCAAGATTTGGGAACCCACCAAGAATTGGAAACTCGCGATTTTTTTTTTTTGGAAACTTGATTTCCTTTGTATGAGAGCCAATTCCTTCTCTTCTTCCTTTTTTTTTTCTTTCGTTTTTTTTTCTTCTTTTTTTTTCGGCTCTTCAAGGAACACAAATTCAGATCACACCAACAAGTTCAAGAAAACGGATGAAAGGTTATGCCAATTCCAAGAAAACCCTAGTTCTTGATTTATTGTTCAAGAATTTTCAAAACAAGACTTGGTGGTCCAAGAACTTCAAGAATTTGTTCAAGAAACACAAGAATTTTCCCAAATTACGTTGTGGTGTTTAGGGTTTGCAAGAACAACAACCAATACTCAAGAAATAGGCAAAACAGAATTTCAGCAATACTCAAAAGAAAATTCCATCAATACTCTAGCAACTTGAACACTAAACAATATAAGGTACGTGACTCTTTTTTTTTTTTTTTTTTGTCTTTAAACCCTAACAACCCAAACACAAGTATAACAAACCCAAGAACTTGGACAGAAAACACAAAAAGACAACACCCAAACAGTTTTTTTTTTGACTCGGATGAACAGTAACGTGAACAGTACGCTACAGTACGATGAACAGTAATTCGGAACAGTATGATGAACAGTAATCGCTACAGTTTTTTTTTTTTTTTGACAAAAGACGCAACTAACAAGATATGAACAACTTCAATTAAAAGAGAATTAACCTGATGCTCTGATTACCAACTGATATAGGCAACCCTAGGGGAAGACCCTCCTAGAACCTCCCAACCTTGTAATTATTAGAGTTGGATCTTTTCTCCCAACAGAAATTGAACTCGATTGTTCTCATGAACTCAAGACCTCTGACACACAAAGGTAATCAGCAACGTTAAGCAAATAAGGATGGATGAAGCGACACCACGATTAGGGAACAAGCTAATCGATAAATTCTGATTTGAATCCTAAGCTATGAACTCAAGAATTCAAGAGTAAGTTCGGTTAAGAACTTGAAGGAAAATTCCTCACGATTTCTGGTTGTAATAATCTTCTTTTACTCTTACAAGAGGTGCCTTTTTATAGGCTAAAACTAGGGCAAAATCCGGCCCACATAAACCTGGAAGAGATTCGGTCCGCATAAAAGAGCTTAAAGAGCTAGCTCTTTAAGGCTTTCCGATAAGGCCCGATAAGTAATAAAATACTCAACGCCTAACAACTACTAAACGTGACAGTCTTAAAACAACTACCAACTAAGCTAACAAGTATGAGATCACTCCTTTACTTCAAACGTACAAGTGAACAAAGTAACTTCATGGTCCATCAAATCTTCAAACTTAGCTTGTTCCTTGCTTGTATGGTGAATGATCAAGGCTCGTAAAGCTTCCTTCACCGTCTTGGTTCTTGATCTTGTCATCGGACCGCCAATGTGGACCAAAGGATCTTTGACCCAAGGTTGAAGTTAATTATTGCACACCCGTATCCGCATCAACTACCAAGGTAGTACAGTTGTTGGGACAGCAGCAGCAGCAACATCTTCCAATAACAAGAAGGATGCAAAGGCAACAAAGTTGTGGCACATGCGATTGGGACATGCTGGTAAAAAATTCTTACAAAATCTTGCCAAGCAAGGATTATTGAAAGGTACGAAAACTTGCAAATTAGAATTTTGTGAGCATTGTATTCTGGGAAAACAGAGAAGAATAAAATTTGGCCCACCCATCCATAATATCAAGGGTATTTTGGATTATGTGCATTCAGACGTATGAGGACCTGCCAAGACTTCATCCCTTGGAGGCAGGTACTATTTTGTCACTTTTATTGATGATTTTTTCAGAAGAGTTTGGGTGTTTACTATGAAGAAGAATGATGAAGTGTTTGGGATTTTCCTTAAATGAAAAACTCAGGTTGAAAACCAGACGGGAAGAAAGATTAAGATTCTTCGAACAGACAATAGTAGAGAATACAAGAGTGATCCTTTCCAGAAGATATGCCAACAATGTGGCATAGTTCAGCACTTCACAGTAAGAAGAACACCGCAGCAGAATGGGATATCAGAGCTTATGAATAAGACACTAGTGGAGAAAGTACGTTGTATGTTGTTTAATGCTAGATTAGGCAGAAATTTTGGGTTAAGGCTGTGACATACGCTCAACATTTCGTCAATCACTTGCCATCATCTGCAACAGGTGGCAAGACTCCATTAGAGGTATGGTATGAAAAACCTGTAATAGATTATGATTCTTTGCGTATTTTTGGTTCTACTGCATACTATCATGTAGATGAATCGAAGTTGGATCCACGTGCAAAGAAACCTCTCTTTATGGGCTTTAATGCTGGAGTTAAGGGATACCGTTTGTGATGTCTAGAAGCAAAGAAGACGATTATCAGTAGGGATGTTACCTTTGATGAATCTGCCATGTCGAATAAGGTAACACTAGGTGAGACCAGTAGTACTCCGCAACAGGTAGAGTTCAAGCAGATAATGGTGAGTCTAGCAAAAATCACCGTCAGTGACTCTCCCATGATAGATGAGAAGTCAGATGAAGAAGAAGTTTCAACCCAAGAACCTCAACAGCAGCAAGAGTCAATTGCCTTCAATAGATCAAGACGAGAAATTCAAAAACCTGCTCGTTTTACTGATATGGTGGCGTATGCACTTCCAGTTGTTGAAGATGTTCCATGCACTTCCAGTTGTTGAAGATGTTCCAGTTGTTGAAGTTGTTGAAGATGTTCCATCCATATTTTTTGAAGCAGTTTGAAGTACAGAAAATGGTAGAAGGAAAGATGCTATGGAAGAAGAGATGCAATTTCTTCAGAAGAACAAGACGTGGAAGCTGACACAGCTACCGAAGGGCAAGAAGGAAATTGGATGTAAATGGGTATTTGCAAAGAAAGAAAGATTTCTTGACAAGAATGATGTTCGCTACAAGGCAAGATTGGTGGCTAAAGGCTACGCTTAGAAGGAGGGAGTTGATTATAATAAGGTATTTTCTCCAATTGTTAAACATTCCTCTATTAGAATTTTGTTGGCCTTGATAGCGCAGTTGAATTTGGAGTTAGCTCAACTTGATGTGAAGACCACGTTCCTTCATGGTGACTTGGAGGAGGAAATCTATATGTTTCAGCCAAATGGATTTAAAGTTGCTGGTAAAAAAGATTTGATTTGTAAACTGAGTAAATCATTGTACAGATTGAAACAATCACCGAGGCAATGGTAGAAACGATTTGACCAGTTCATGATGGGCCAAAGGTACACAAGAAGCAAATATGATCATTGTGTGTATTTGCGCAAGTTACGAGATGATTCCTACATCTACTTACTCTTGTACGTAGATGATACGCTGATAGCGTCAAAGAACCAAGTTGAAATTGACAAAATGAAGGCTCAGTTGAGTAAAGAGTTCGAAATGAAGGATTTGGGAGAAACCAAGAAGATTCTCGACATGGAGATAAGCAGAGATAGAACGAGAGGCAAGTTTTGTCTAACACAGAAGTAGTATTTGAAAAAGGTACTACAATATTTTGGCATGAATGGAGATTCAAAACCTGTAAGTACTCCGCTTGTTCCTCATTTGAAACTTAGCAACCTATTATCTCCAAATACGGATGAAGAGCGGGCATACATGGCGAAAGTCCCGTATGCTAATGCAGTTGGTAGCTTGATGTATACAATGGTGTATACTAGACCCGACATTTCACAAGCAGTTGGTGTGGTAAGCAGGTTTATGCATGATCCGGGCAAGGGTCATTGGCAAGCTGTGAAATGGATTCTACGGTATATCCAAGATACTGTAGACGTTGGATTAGTATTCGAGCGGGATAAATCACTTGGTCAATGTATAGTTGGATATTGTGATTCTGACTATGCAGGTGACTTGGATAAGTGACGTTCTACAACTAGCTACTTGTTCACATTTGCTAAGGCGTCAGTTAGTTGGAAGTCTACTTTGCAGTCAACGGTAGCTTTGTCTACAACTGAGGCAGAGTATATGGCGATTACAGAAGCTGTAAAGGAGGCAATTTGGTTTCTAGGATTGCTTGAAGACTTGGAAGTTGGTCAAAAACACATTGACGTATTTTGTGACAGTCAGAGTGCTATTCACTTAGTAAAGAACCAGATCTTGCACGCAAGAACGAAATACATTGATGTTCACTATCACTTTGTGTGGAAAATTCTCGAAAAGAGGAGATTTTTGTCCAGAAGATTCGAACTGCGGAGAATCCTACAGATATGCTGACCAAGGTGGTTACAAGATCCAAATTTGAACATTGTTTAAACTTGGTTAATATCCTGCACATTTGAGTTGGCGCCTGAGGGCACAAATTTGGAAGCACCGCAAGAACCATTTGTTATTTTTGTGAGAAGATTTATATTTTTTGGTGGGATTAGAATTTATGCCAATGTGGAGATTTTTTGACTTTGGTCGCAGAAATTTTGGTGGCAGAAATTGATGACTTTTCCAAGCCAAAATTGTTGACATTTTTTGGCAAACATTTAATCCCACATCAGTTGTTTTAGAAGTTGTAGGATTGCTTGAGAGTTATAAAAGGACTCTCAAGGTTCCTAATAATATGTACCAAATACACTTACAAAAGAATTACACCAAAAGGATTTTGTAATTCTTTTGTAATATTTCTTCTTCCAAAATTTATAAGAGCGGGTCGCTTGAGTGATACACGGAAATTAGGCAAAATTGGCCGAACTCCGTTATCAATTTTTCGGGTGTGTTCTTTCCTTATCTCTTTTATTTATTTCGCATTTATTTAGTAGTTTCTTTTCTATTGTAGTATAGTATTCAATATATTTGTCGGGTATATTTGTAGCGTTTTTATACGGTTCATTTGGGTGTATTTATTCTTATTCGTGTATACGTATTATTTATATATACACGGGTATTTTTGTGATAATACACCGTGCATGTAAATTCTGTCTAGGAGACTGGGTTTTAAGTGGGACCGCTTGTGACCCCTCCAGCCTGTCCTGGGAATTTATTTGAAATGGTAATTCTGTCTTAGGAGATTGTTTGACAATCTTTCCTGGGAATTATCGAATCGGTTTAAATCACTAGTTGAATTTTTTTTAGTGGGAAATTACCCGGTTTCCCCAACAGTAGTCATATTTGAATGTTCTAAAATTAAGATTTCGGAGATGACTCCTTCACGAAAGCTAAAGACATCATTGATCTTTCCAAATTCCAACTGTATAAATATCTTGTGAAAACAGTGAATCGCCCGAGACAATTAATTCTTTTAACCATTGTCAAATCTTGATATTTTCTGATTTGCACAAGTTGAATATTTTGAAATTGAAAAAGGCTTATAAACTCAATGATTTTTAATAACTGTTTACTGGAATCAATTATTGTTAGTAACGTGGAACAATGTTAAAGAATTTTTAGACAATTATTATTAGTTACGGATGAAAAACTTTTTAAAATATATCGATGAATGCTGATGGGTTTTTATATTTGCTAATTTTCAGGTTTTAGATGAAACTCATGTTTTCATTCAAAGGGTTTTTATTTAGTGTAAGATTAGTGTTGTGTGTGTATGTGTATGTGCGTATATATATAGGATTAATTACAAAATCTCCCCCCAAGATTTAACCAATTTTGTACTTTGTCCCCTAACATTATTTTTGGTTTTTGACTTTAGCCTCTAACCATTAATCAATGCTAACATTGTATAATGGAAATGTCAAAAAAACATTGATAAGGGTTAATTACAATAAATTCCCTTACGATATAATGCGTTTTGCACTTTACCTCTAATATCATTTTTTTCTTAATTTGCCTATTTATCGCTAAAATCATTAGTCAACTCCAATTTTTTTCATACCATTCAAGATAAATAATTATAAAAATATTAATATCCCCAACATAATAATAAAATTTATTATATATTCATGGGTATAGGTTTTGATAAATTTTATCCCTATAATTACAGGTTTTTTTGATAGAGGAAAATATCCCGCTAATTTCACATGATAAGTTAAAAAAATTATTAGTGCAGAATTAAACTATGAAAATATTGTTAAAGGTCTATAGATTGGGTTTGTTTGAATTGAAGATTACTTGGAAAATCTTTTAGAATAATAGCACTTTTTGCTATTTGATGTTTGTGAAACAAAAGGATGGTTGAAAAATAAAGTTGATTGGGAAATGTGTTATAATGCAACAGAATTTTTTTGAAAAACATAGCAATCAAAATAAATTTTAATATCATCTAAATATGGTATATTAAAAGAACAACAATAAACTTTGAAACCCAAATCAACTATATCTCTCTCTTTTTTTAGTATTACCAACAAAAAAATGTATACTTCGTTATAAAGAAATATTTAGCTATTAAAAGAAAAGCATAGTCATATGCATACTCCCAAAGAGAAATTGACAATATCTTGACCATTTTTAGACTTTTAAAATATTTCATACTTTAATTTTTCAATAACAATTTTTATTTTTTCATTATTGTGTCAAATTAGCAAGATATTTACCTCAATCCAAAAAAAAATGTAATTATGGAGTGGAATATAACTAGGACAGTATCAATAAAAATATTATATTTTCATTATTATGTATGGAACATTAATTTTTTACAAATTATTTTCTTGGGTGCTATCAAATATTGGAGTTCGCTGATGATTTTAGTAACAAACAAACAAATTGCGAAAAAAATGATGTTAGAGGATAAAGTCAAAACAAGCTATATGTTAAAGGGATTTATTATAGTTAACTCTTAGGGATAAAGTGTTAAGAGATAAAGTGACTAGCAGTTTAAGAGATAAAGTGAGGAAAAAAAATATCATTAGAGAATAAAGTGTAAGAATGATTACACCTAAGGAGGAATTTCTGTGATTAACACACACACACACGTGTGTGTGCACGTGCACGTACTGGTTATTAAGGGAAATATTTGCCTAAAAACACAAAGAAAGAAAAAGAGTTCTTCACTAATTTAAGCAAATTTTCTGGTTTGGACAAATTCAGTATTCGTTATGAAAGGTTGATGAGACTCAGCATCTTTTAACAAATGTTCCCCTATCGATACTATATGCTGAATATAGCAATATATAGAAACTCTTTTTAAATGTTTGTGTAGAATTTTCTGGTTATTAAGATGGTCTTTTCTCATGGTTCAAATCCGAAATTTTTTAAAAGAAGTAAAAGTCCTCTCATAAACAAGAATATTAGGGCTCCAAAGGGAGGGGTAACTAAGGTTGCAACTTGAATATTTATGATTGTTGTCAATATAGGTTATGTAATATAATTTATGCATAATTGTTAAAACTTAATTGTAAACTTGCTTTTTGTAAAAAGTAAACTGTCTAGTTATTGGAACTCTAGTGAAGTTGAAAATTTTAGTTTGCTTTATCTATCATTTGTTAAGTTGACTTTGATCTAGGTTTTCAAGTTATAAATCCTAATTATCCTATATATTTAAGCCCAAATACTCTACTTTACTACAAGTTTACCTGTCAAATGAGTACAATGATAATTGGATTTATTCGATACCGGTATGGGTAACTACCATGGTCTTTAAACTTACTATGGCCTTATTCGGCAAGCAAGTTTTTGACCAACTTTGTCAGCTACAAATTTTTTAATAACTTTAACAATAATAATTTCAAAAAACTTCTCAAAAATTTTAAACTATACACTTCAAAATATTCACAAATATACGTATTTCAAAAAAATTTTCCACAACTTCAACAGTAAAATTTTAGGCAAATATCCAAAAACTTACTTGCCAAACAGGCTCATATCTAAAAAACAAAGAAATCAAGTAAAAACAATACTATCGATTAAACTAATAAAAACAATCAAAATGACAATGAAAAACTTGGTACGAGGACTTCCTGAAGCTACAAATCCCTTGTTGTTCAAGATTAAGAAATAATCTGATTGATTTAGGCCATTAACTCATGATTGGTTAAGGATATATATATATTTCAATTTTGTTCGAATATTACTTTCACGATTACTCAAACATACTCGCACTAGACCTTCACCGATATGATCTTAGCTCATGAAGATCAATGTAGTTTTTAGTAGGTCTGCCTAAATACATCTCCTACATAACGTGAACATGTGTTTTAAGTTTCATGAATCTTGAACTACACTTATATGGCAACCTTTAATACTCAACAAATGATTAAGTGATTCATAGTTGGTGACCAAACAACTACAAATGTAACCATAGACTCATGAATTCACAAATTCACAAGCTAGCAAAAATCAACCAAAACTACTTCTAAACAAATTCATCTTCATTCTAGCAGAAAATAGTTTAGCTAGACATAAAGTTAAGCTTATTTAAACACAAGACATAAATGAACACAATAAATTCATGTAACAAGACATAAATGAACATAAGAATTTAAACAGCAAAGGATGAGAGATTCTTATTCAAGATGTTGAAATAAGCTCCTCAATTTTCCTTTACTTTTGGTTCAATCTGCTAAGTTTACAAGCTCTTTTCTTCTACACTACCTCTCTCAAAACTCTCCAAAGTCTCTCTAAGAGTTTCTAAGTCCCCATGGATGTATCTTCAATCCCTAATGCAAGGTATTTGTAGAAGAAAAACCCTAACTAAGTTACTTCTTGGAAAGACACAAAATCACTTCTTCAAGGCTACAACATTTCTTCTTGGAAAATGATAAGTGACTAATTTACGTAATAATTATATGATATTTTATATTATTTTTAGTCACTTTGGTTACATTATTGGAAGAATATGAATCATTTTGGCTATAATTGGTGAAAAATGCTTTTAAGTGATTAAATAAGGTTTTTACCACTTTTTACTTGGATTTTGTGAATTTTGACAGTTTTGACATATTTTTGTATTTTGGCTATAACTTGAGCTACAATGATCAGATTGAGATGCCTCTTGAACCAATTTGAAGACAAGAAATAGATCTACAACTTTGGTGAAAACATCTAAATCCAGTTTGAAGGTTTTCTAGGCCAAAAAGTGGAATTAGAGTAGCTAATGTCTATTGGTCGAAGCTGAAATAGGGTCATGAGCAGTCAAGGGTATTTTGGTCATTTATTAGCCTACACAAATCCAAATGAGGTGATTCTTGATGCATTGGAAAGCTAACTCAAAGCGCTACAACTTTTATGTTTTGGTCAAGAGCTAGTTCAGTCTTCATCATCAAGAAAAGTTCGGTTTAAATTGATGCAAAAACGAAGCAGAGCTGAAAATTGAACAAAAGTGCTCGGATTTGGCCGGCTTTGTGGTAGGATTTATGGCCGGATTTCTGGCCGGATTGTGGTCAGAGAAGACTGCTCTTTACGCGAAAAACTCAATTTCACCTCCACTAAGTCACATGCAATGCTAGACATGTGAGAAATATCACCAGCTGTAAAAGGAAGGTGGATGCCTCATTTCTTGACCAACTTTCATCATAAAATAGCCAAGACTTGCAAGATTGAGGGGATCCAATAGAGGGAGATACGGGAGAAGCTTGGAGCGCAGAAATGTAGCTCTTTCATCTTCTTAGTGTAGGTTAGTTTAGCTAGTTAGTTCATCCTTCTTGTATATTAGCTAGATTAGGATCAAGATGGAGATGAAGAAGGAGGAGTTGAAACTCAAGTGACATGGGTTATCTCTTCTCCAACTTTTTATCTTTTGTACTTGATTCTAAGTTCAGTTAATATGCAAGATCTAGATTTTGTGTTTATTATGTGTCTCTAAAGTTTATGCCTTGGGTTTGGTTGAATTTTCTATGATTGTTAGTGTTTATTATTTGGCTATTTGATTGCAAGTATTTGAGCAAGTTATTTAGCACTTTAGCTCTTTAAATCATGATTAATCTGGTACCATTGATTGTGATTATCTAAGGTATTGTTTCTGCAATGAAAATTGAAATTTAACACTGGTTCGAGGAGTGCTAAACATAGGGAGTACACTCACGAGAGTAGAGGTGCATCTATGTGGTTTTGGTGATTCATTTCATGTAATTTCATTGAAGAAATGAACTTGTAGCTAACTTCATAACTATGAGAATAGGTATGGATTAGTTATAAGTATAATTGATTCACTACGAAAGTAGGATTCATGTTGATAGGGTGTTAATTGTTAATAATTTTATTGTTAATTCTCCTCTTTATCCTTGCCAAATATTGCTTTAATTGTCAATATATATTTATATTTGGTATTTGGATATAATTTCAGAAAGTGGAGCAGAAAAGTGCTAAAAGGGGACTTTCTTGAGAAGATTTCTCCACACGTGAAAGCTTCTAAAAGCTTTCCACAATCAGCCCAAATTGTGCAAACCAACGGAATTGCTGATGAAGGGTTGCCTTCCTATTATTAAGTCCTGGCAAGTCCACTAGCAATAAGAAATCAAAAGGAGAGAATTCTGCGGGGACCACGTAACATTGATTTAGAAAATGTGTTCTTCTTTTGGGAGATGTACTCATTAGCCATAGGTGGACTTTGATGATGAAAGTAGCTTTTCTATTTGCTTCCTACGTAACTAGTTCTCATATAGAACTAGTGCAGAGGACATGAGAGGATTTTTAGCTCTCTACGGGAGAGAATAGAGGAGTTCTTCCTTTCCTTGTTTGTAGTGTGCAACTTTGGTTCAAAGAGTCTACGGAGACTCAAGTTTCTTCCTAAATTCTTAGTTAGTTATTTATGTATTTGATTCCATTTAAATTGCGTGAGAATTTTATCATGAGGCGTGGCTAATCTTCTCCTCTAGTCAAGGATCAATGCGAAGACGCAGTCCTAAATATCTGTGAGATCTAATTAATTTTACGTGTTCCTTAATTTATTAATATTTGCATGTTTTCTATTTTAATTTCCATGGGATTATTTTGTTAATTGGATATCAAGGGCCCGATGTGCAATTTGACTTATTAATCTCTTGTCAAATTAATCAATTAAA
This sequence comes from Coffea arabica, assembly GCF_036785885.1. Taxonomy (NCBI): domain Eukaryota; kingdom Viridiplantae; phylum Streptophyta; class Magnoliopsida; order Gentianales; family Rubiaceae; genus Coffea; species Coffea arabica. Next base: position 39,450,582 of record NC_092318.1, on the reverse strand, counting down.
TCCGTAATTGTTTAGTTGATTAATATTAGTGACAACTAGTATTTTCACATACTAGGGGGACATGCAATCTGATTTAAATAACCCTCATAGCGTGTTATTAATTTGGGTTAGGCTTTTCTAGTTTTTAATGCAATTACGAAATTAATTCCTACGGTCGTACCTAGGAGTATTTCCTGGTTAGGGGTAATCAACGGTCGTACCTTGGTTATCAATAAATTAAGGAAAAGTTGGTCGTTAGAGTTTATCGGCGACTATAACTAACCTGTTAATAAAATTAAGTGAACCTTCTTTGCATCAATGATCGGATGAATGGACTGTGTCTGCGTAGTTGTATCCTTGGCTAGAATTTATTTATCATTTATTTAATTGCTATTTACAATTGTATTAATTAATTATTTATTTTTGGTTAAATTATTTAATTATTTTTAGTTAAATTGTTTAATTATTTTTAGTTTATTTCTGATAAAAATCCCCCGTGTCCCGAACTTGAAAGGAATCAAATTTTTCCCAGTCCCTGTGGATTCGACCCTACTCACTACTATACACAGAAAATTTATTTTTCTCGAGTAGGTATTTATTATTGCACAGGCTCGACTCCTGTCACATGTGCATAAGGAAATTACACCACAACTAGCCTAGATAGTAGTACTCAATGATCCAAATATAGCATTTGCATGAGTAGTCAGGGATACCACAACCTAAGGAGTTTTCATTTGTTATTTTCTTGCATAATTCAATAGATTTTAATTCTTATAATTCATTGATAGTCTAAATAATAGAGAAGCTTTAGTAATACTGGTAATTGCAATCTTCCTTGTGGGATCGACCCTTAATACCCTATACTCACTTACGATTTGTATACTTGCGATAAATCGCTTGTGGGGTATTTTGGAGTTTATAAATGTAAAACTTGATTGTGAATGAGTTAAATATTATATGTATACCCTGCGCACGTCAAGTTTTTGGCGCCGTTGCCGGGGAAGATTTGGCAATATCGTTGTGAAGAGTAATTATATTAATTTAGACATTTTTACTTGTTATAGTGTGGATGTTATTTTATGTTATTTTTGTGTTTTATGTGTATGTGTATCATTACCTATTTTTCTTACTAATTTTACTTTTGAGATTGTTTAAAAGCAATTTTAGGTGATGAGAAGGGTAGGTCAATTTGGAGGACAATACTTGAGAAGTGGAAGATTGGTAATGGATGATTACCAAGTGCAAAGCTCCTTCAATAGAGGTAACCAAGAAATTACTGAATGCATGTCTTTTGAAGATGGTTTAAGGCGCTTAAAGGCAAAATTTGATGTAATTTAAGTTCAAATGGACACCATGATGCATGAAATTGAGCAGAGGAGGAATGTTAATGCTTTTAATTCTTATCATGTGATTTGTGACTTGTGTGGAGGTTATCATGCTACTAGTACATGCATGCAAGCACAAAATATGGATTATTATGATGAATTAGAGCATTACAGTCATTGTTTTGATCAATACAGTGCTAATTGGAGCAATTCTCATGCTTATGGTTGGGATAATCAATGTACTTATAGTGATTATCCATATTTTTATGATTACCAACCTGAAAGTATCCAATATGAATCAAAACCATCTTAGGAGTTGGCAATAGAGAAGTTAGTTAATGCACCTCTACCTTGGGAGTTAGAAAGTGAACCATTAGCTAATGATTCTAATGCATCTTGGGAGCTAGCTGTAGAAAATTTTTCTAATCAATTTGATTTAGCAATAGAAAAGCTAGCAAATGCAACTTCCGACCATTTTGATAGCATTGAGGAAAGAATAGATGAATTAGCTTCTCACTTTGGTAGAATACATGAGTAATTGAATGCATTGTGTGAAGTTATTTCCTCTAATAATTTGCAAAATGATCCTAGCATGAATGGTGGAAATGTTGTATGTGAAAATGGATTGCATTTTGATGAAAATGATGAATCTCAAGTGTGTTTTGATGAGCAAATATCCATTTCACATGATAATATCTTTGGAACTAACTTTGAGCCTTAAGAGGTGAGTTTTAATGACTCATTTTTCACCCCTCTTGAGGAGTGCATTGAAAGTATAGGTTCTAAAGGTATTAATGCCCAAGATAGCCTCATTGCAGCTCCTTTGGTAAGTTTTCAAGTGGTGAATATTAAAGATAATATCTATGAATCACTTGAGATAAGTAAGCCACTTTCATTTCTCACATCATTAGATCATGTGGTTTTGGCTATAAAGTCACCATTTAATGATCCACCACTACCTATAATGGTGGATTATTCGTTAACCAAACCTCCTTGATAATGAGGTTATATAGTCAAGCTAATGACTATAAAGAATCGCTAGTTGGGAGGCAACCCAACGATTTCTTATTTTTAGTAAGTTTAAGTTGTTTAATTATTGTTTTTGTGTGTTTTATAGGTGGCAATGGCAATGGTTTATCCAAATTGTTCAAGTGCAAAAGAGATTAGAAGGAAGTAAAAGGGAGTTTTCTTGTTCATTTGATCTAATTCATGCATTTAAAGTGTTTTAAGCTAATGCTATATCAATGCATGATTTCATGATTCTAATTGCATTCAGTTGAGAAAAGCACATTTTTCATGTTTAAGGTGAGTTTTTCTTGAAAAAAATGAAGAAAGTTGAAAATTGGGTGAGTTGCAAGCTTGATTAAATGGAAAACGGAAGGAAAAAGTGCATAAATAAAAATTTTCTGCAACAAATCCGGCTTCAAATCCGGCCATAAAATGGCCGGATATTTGGCCGGATTAACAAGGGAAGAAAATGAAAATTTTTGGAGCTACTGGCTCGAATCCAGTCGGAAATCTGGCCAAATTTCGGCTGGATATGCAGAATTGAAAAAAAAAAAATTCAATCCGGCCAGAAATCCGGCCAAGTTTCGGCCGGATTGTAGGCCGGATTGATCTGCGATATTGAAAAAATTTTGTTTGGCTACTGGCTAATATTCGGCAGAGAATCCGGCCTGATATCCTGCCAAAAACTGGCGGATTCTGGCCGGTTTTGCGCATCAAAGGGGAATCCGCGCACGGATTCCCCAAATTCCTTCTTCCTTTCTTCTTCAATTCACACACACACTCACACCTAAAACACACACTATTCCTAAAATTCATCTTTTCACCATCCAATCTCCAAACTAAATACATTAAAACATTCCCCTTTCCCTTGTGAGTTGATTTCATAACTTAAAATCCTTCAAAAACAAGTTTTAATTCGAATTTGAGTTTGAGAAGAACAAGGGTTTCAAATTTTTGAACTCTTCATTTGGGGCCAAATTGGAGTGAAATTTTTGGGGGTTTCTTCACCATTTGAATCCATAATCATCAACAAACAAGTTTGAGGTAACAAATCTTCACCAAATGTTGTCATTTGAATTTTGCCAATTTTCATTTTTTTTCTATGTTTGAGCAATTTCGAATTTTTTTCATTTTGTGGAGTTTGATGCTTTTTATTATGCTTATTGAGCTTATTGATGATTATTGGTGATGTTTAACTCATGGGTTTGTGATTATTTGGTGACTTTAGCAATTTTTAGCTAATTTTGAGGATTAATTTGATTTGATAATTATTAGCTAAATTCTTGAGCTAATTAGATTAAAGAAAAATGTAGGAGATCAATGGATTGTTCTAGGATATTTACATGCTAAATTTAGGCTTAATTGGCTTATCCTTTGATTTTTAGCATGTTTATTCTAGAAATTTTGGTGAAAAGAAGAATTAATGACCTTTTTAAGTTTAAAATTCATGGTTAAGGTGTTATTAATACTTAATTATGCTTATTTAGGTCATTAAGTTGGAAGTGAGTTGTGTGTTTGTTTAATTGCTTCCTCTAATTATTTGGACATTATATGCTTAAATGTTTTATTTGGGGAAATGATAAGAGCACTTGTTGTTGATAATCAATTTTGATTTTTACTTATGGTGTTAATTGTTAATTATTATATAAGTAAGTTGATAAGATTGTCTAATTAAAGATAAAGGGGTAAAAGTGAATGAGTTTTCCTTATCTTTACTTAGCAATGTACCTATTAAATGAAGTTAATGTTTAATTATTGAATTTAGGTTCAATGGCTCGCACTAAGAAAGCCGGAGTGAAATCTCCTCCTCCTAATAGGAGAGGAGAATCTTCGACGTCTAGACCGCCGCGCATGAAAAGAAAAGCAAGTAGACGTTTAGTGCTTGAGGACGAACCATTATCCGGAGAAGAGACTCAACAACAAGAGGAACAAGAGGCACAAGGGGAACAAGAGGAGGAAGTCCCTTATGATAAGTCACGCTTCACCTCCGCTGAAAATGAAACTTGGTGCAATGCTAGGAAGGGAGCTAAGGTATTGGTGGAGAAAGATATCACTCAGGATGCTGAGGACGTCCACCATCTCAAGGCCTCCTTTGCCAAATTGGGATGGGAAAACTTCTTTAACATCCCAAACTTCTATTATGAAGAGTTTGTCCGAGAATTTTATGCAAATGTGGAGGACAAGAAGGTTTTTCACTACGATACAGAGGTGATTACCAGTACAGTGCGAGGGAGACAAGTTCGAGTCCATAGAGCTGATTTGGAGAGCTATCTTCATGTTTCGGATGTTGGGTATAAGGTAGATTTGAAGAAAGCTTTCAAACCCAACTATTTGGACTCTTGGAACATGCTAGAGGCACTTGTACGCTTGGGGGTTGAGTACAAGGCTACTCGGAAGACTGGGAGATATTCAGTATTGACCTCATCCTTTTCGGAGTCGCAACGTCTTCTTATTTACCTGTTCGTCCAATATTATTTCGAGGGCAAGTGGAACCAATGAGGCACGCACAAGTGACATCTACTTCTTGGATAAAATGGAGCATGGTCTAGGCAACATCCGACACATTCCATTGGGAAGCATTATCACCAATCACATGTGGACAGTGGTTCGAAATAATGACATTAAACATGCTTCTCATATCATCGCTTCTTGACCTTGGAGTTTCAAAGGGCTGGAGTGGATTTTTCTAACGCTATCCCTACAGGTCTCAAGAAAAATGACGTCTTTACACTTGAATTTTGCAAGTTTATTTTGAAGAGTAAAGACGTAGGTGGTCCTTCCACTCAAGAAGGTGCTCATGGAGATATTAGGCACGAGGAGGAAGCGGAAATTGCATGAATTGAAGGGGTTGACACAACCACCCCCCCGGGTTCAACTGAGCCGTCTTCTTCACGTCGTCCATCCTCGCCTCAGGACACTCGATCATTTCTGAAGAAGATAATGGATAAACTGCTTTGCGTTGAGACTGAGGTGAAGAAGAGTCGACAAGAGAACAAGCGGAACTCCGAGCGTCTTCGTCGCATCGAGACCAAACTGGGCATTGAAACTCCTCCAACTCCACCTTCTTCACCTGACCAAGCGGCTACTTGAGGGAGTGCTCGTCACCACGTGACATTGCCGCTAGTTTTTTTTTTTTCTGTAGTACTTGTGATGTTTTCCTTTTTAGTAATTTTCTTTATTTCTTTTTTGTGGACTAATCCAAGTGATCTTCATCTTTGTTGTGGTGTTAGTGATTTGGACTACTTATGGTTGGAAATTCATCACTTGGACATGGATTCGGATTGCGCAAGTTCAATTGAGCAGTATTTTCTTTTACTCTTTATTTATTTTCCTTTTCTCACATTGAGGACAATGTGAAGTTTAAGTGTGGGGGAGGGAAATATTTGAACTTGCATTTTAACGTTATGTGATGATATTTTGTGGATTTAAATGCTTAGAAATGTTGGAATTGTGCTTGGATATATTGCCATGTGGATAATTTGCTTGAAATTGGGAATGTTGGCAGAGAGTTTCATCCATTTATAAGAAAAAACTTTGTCAAAATTTTTCTAAAATCTTTTCCAATATTTCATTAAGGCCCAAAAGTTCTTCAAATTTTTGCATTTTTATTCAAAAAGGGCCAATTTGTTCCAACCTTAAGTGTTTTATTCTTCCATTTGTTGAAACGTTATATGTATTTTGGAATATTTAATCCTCATTTAACTTGGAAATGATTAATATGCAATTAGGATTCTTACATTTTAAAAAGTATATCCGGTAAAGTTGGAAGAATTATGCCTATAATTTTGCATTTTGAATGAGATTTCTCCTCTTTATTTAATTTTTCAATTAAGTGATTGATATAGTCGATAAAGGTTATACTCCTCCTTTGATTATTCTTATATATTTTCTATGAGGGAAAATTTATTTATTGTCTTATAAAAAAAAAAGAAGAAAAAAAAAAGAAAGTAAATAAAAATTATTCTACTCCAATGATTCTCGTTAGTTGATACAGGAGTAACCACTTTGCTAGTTGCATGGACATGTAGGGGTGTGCATCGAATTCGAATTCGGTAATTCGGAAGTTTGAATTCGGAATTTTTCGAAATTTTGGTACCTGGTAATTCGACCGAATTCGATTTCGAATTCACCAATTCCGAATTCGAATTCGTACCGAATTAAATTCGGAATTCGGTAAATTCCGATTTCACCGATTTCACCGAATTCGGAAAAATTTATATATTATTATATAATATAAAATTTATAATAATATATAATATTATATAATATTATATAAATTTTATATTATATTATATTATATTATATAAATTTTATATTATATTATATAGTATAAATTTTATATTACATGTATAAAAAATATATTTATATATTAAAAACGAATTTGAAATCGAAATCGGAATTCGAATTCCGATTTCGAATTGTGAATTCGAAATCGGAAATTCCGATTTGAAAAACTCCATTACCGAATTCGAACCAAATTCGAAATATATGAATTCGGAAAATCCGAATTCGATTCCGATTTCCGATTTACCGATTTCGAAAATTCCGAATTCAATTCGAATTCGGTCGGTAAATCGGAATTTTTCGATTTTGCACACCCCTATGGACATGAGCCATCGGATGACTAGTCTGTAACTAAAACTTCGATACGTCATTAAAGGATTTTGACGGGAGTGTAAATTTGAGGATGCTAACAACATCAAAACAACGTTATTGTGGAGGATAATTATAATTTTACTAATGCTCTAAAGAATAAATTCGACCCAAATTTAAATAAAAAAAAAGTTGACCCAAATTGAATATCTATATAGTAGTTCAACACTGGTTTTAAGGAAGAGTTCTCTAAATATAGTTCAAAGGGGAAATGATACACAGCCTCGTGGAAATTTGATGGAAAAATAACCTCTAAAATATATTTATTTGAAATACCAGTATTACCTTTATTAAAACATTAATTCAAACAATGACCAGACCATCTTCCATAAAACAATAGGAGAATTATGTAGATAAATGCAAAATCTACAGAAGATTAAAATGGATATTCATACAAATCATACGGGACATTAAGTATATATCATTATTTCGTCACATGCATTTTTGGAGCACTTCTATCCACTCACTATAGCCATTGGCGTTTTCTGTCTATTTATTGTATCCCATGAAATTATAGGGCGTTACGTGGACATTTTGAAATCTAAGAGGAATCATGTGTCAATGAAAAACCAAGGGAGGTTATGTGTAGTTTAGGACAAGATCATGTACAGTCTGTCACATTTTAATTGGACTGAAACTTTCCAATAATTTTCATTGTCACACTACTTTTAATTCTCTACGGTTCCTTGTGTTTGGTTAAGTGGACAAATCATAAGACAAGCATTAATTTAAAGGAAAGAAACGTCTACCCATTTTTTAATGACCAATTCCATGTCTGTGCTGGATTTTCGAACATATTTACAAGGGTGCCTACAGCATTAGTAAGACGCAACTCAAAAGGTAAAAATGAACAATTTTCATGCCTTAGGAGCGACCACTATGATCTTTGTTGGTCTTTGTAATTGCAAGAAACCTATCACAATAGAGCTACGCGTGTAACTCCTCATTTATATTATCAATTTTGATAATCCATTTGCTTGTTAGCATTTCATTACAATTCTTATGTTAAATTTAACTTTTCAGGATTGTTTTTCTATTCGTATTGTTTCTTTGTTTATGTTAAGAAATTATTGTGCAGAATTTTAAATTTGAATTCAATATTTTCATTATCAAAATTGTCCAAATTTACAGCATATGTATATTTATCGTGCACATGTTCATGTTGTTCATAAAATGCTTAATCTAGTTTAGATATTTATTCTTTTTGGAAATTATTATAAGGCGCATTCTTCTAGGACCTATTAATATTTTATTTTCATATATGCTGAAATTATCAAATGGGAATAATTTGTATTGTTTCAGCCATTATTAACAGTTATGATTGCCCGAACAGGAAAAAGAATAATAGATTTTTGTAAAACTCAAAAGAATTTAAAAGACAAAGGATTTTTCAAGAATGAAAAGGTACTGCTATTCTCTTGCTCCACATTGGAACTTTAGCAAACCTAAATACCTAAGATCAGATAACTGCAGAAGTGTTAAGATTGAGGCAGGTGTGGAGCTACGTTGCCCCCTCCCCACCTTGGCTTCCGAAAAATACCCTACTAGTTGTGAAGATTTTTAATAAGTTTTAATAGTTGCACTTCTTGAAATTAAAAGAGTGGGGGTAATATGTAAAACACACCTATTAATATTTAACAAAGAGAGTTTCAGATGATCAATTACTTATGTAACACTAGTAATTAAATAATAAAATTAACAATGAATTAGCTCTTATTTTGTAACACGACCAAACGCGATGATCTAGTTTTTAGGAAAAAATCAAGGAACAAATAAAAGGTGAAAATATATATATTTACCCTTCCACCCCTCTCCACCCCAACTATTACGTACAAGAAGGAGTCCTTCCTTTGACCATTGACCAACTTTAGCATGGATTTTTTAGTCTTATAGCTTAGTTACTTTAGTCTTGAAAAAGTTTTCCAACGTTGCAATATTTCTGCTCCTAGTCAAGCGTCTAGGAAAAGGCAAGGAACCAAGAAAAGGAACTTCTTCTGATCTTTTAACTTGTGGAAAGAGCATAGTTATTAAACCCGGCCCGGCCCGGCGGTTCGACCGGTCAACCCGGTGAACCGGCCATTGAGCCGGGCCGGTTAGCTAATTGGATCGTTTTGACAACTAAACCGTTGACTTTTTAACGGACCGGCGGTTCAACCGGTCAAACCCGGAGAACCGTCCGGTTTTATAGGAAACCGGGTTTGCATGTTAAAAATGTTTGGAAGAAAGATGCTGGAGTGAAGCTTCGAACCAACAACCTCTTGTATTGAAGGAAATGCAACAACCGCTGCACCAACAGCTCACTTGTTTAACATTTAGTCTTTTTTTATATTATATATTAGACTTATTCTTATTTTAATTTTCCAAAACATAATTTATTTGGAATCTTTTAATAAATTTTATTACTCCCCAGACTCTATAAATTATGAAATGAATTTAAAAAATAACATATCACATAATTCATTCTAAAGGCAAATATCGTTCCTAATAATTCTTTGCATTTAAAATTCATAAATAAACTAGATAATTATACTTAGATAAAATTTTATTCTTGAAATTTGATGGATTACTAATTGCATTTAGGTTTTGTTAATTCTTATAAGAATTAATGATTCTATAATAAATTAGACTAATTGAGCATTTACTATGACATAATTTATTATAGTTTTAACCATATCAAAAATTATGAAACATAATATTTAAATATATTTCGTGACCCACCGGTTGAACCACTCACCCACTGGTTGAACCAGTAACCCGTTCACCCACCTCTTTCGCCGGGTTCCCCTCCGGGCCGGGTTTAATAACTATGGGAAAGAGGGTTGAATTACTCCGGGTGTCTCAGAAGTTGGATAAGATCAAGGATGTGTCGAACTCCTCAGTCAGGGCTAGCTAAATACGACAGGCGGACCCATATTAAGACTGTTGTGGATGATTTCTCTAGTGATTTGGGTAAAGATCTTGAAAGGATTAAAACGGCGATTGAAGAGTTCACATTTGCATATTTTTCTAACTTCGAAGACAACACCAAATAAAAAAAAAACAAAAAAAAAAGTAATTTTGGCAAATGTAGAGCTAAATCTATGATTTGCAGGCTCCAATTCCACGATTTGCTGAGGAAGAGAAGAGAAAAGGAAAAACGAAAAAAAAAAGAGAGAAGAAATGGACAGAGATAGAGAGAGAAAAAAAAATTGGATTAAACCTGCCTTAGTTATAGTCACTTTTACTTTTGCCCTGATTGTTTGTTAAAAGAGTTTTTGGTTAGTATATATGATCTATTGATCATGTATGGATCATGTGATTATTTTCAGGCCATAAGTGGTTGAAATTAGTGATTTCGATCATATTAGACCTCTTATACTTTTATGAGGAAAGTAAAATCACCATTTTAAATTTAAGGAATGACAAAATTCCACTGGCGAATTGGAAGGTATATTTTGGATGATTTTCCTTCTATATATAAAGCATGAGGCATGGTTTTAGTGTTAAAACTTTTTATCATCTTTTATTTTTCCAAAAGTAAAGATTTACTATAGATAACTACTAAAATTCAATCATTTCCAATAATTTCTTTTTATCTGTTATTTCTTTGGCAAAAAAAAAAGAAAAAAGAATCATACTTCTTTTGTATTTTTGTTTGCAACAAAAAATATAAAAGTTATAATAACTTCCACTGGCATTAATAAATATAACTTAATTTTTTATTAATTTGCACACCATATGGCATGCTTTTTCCATTGATCTTTCTATATATAAAGCATGAGCCATGCAGGGGTGGAGCTAGAAAAAAATTCAATGGGGGCAAATTTAAAATGTTAAATTATGCTACTTTCAAATTTTAAATCCCTATCAAAATTCTTAGTAAAGTTTTATCTATTTGTGAAGGTGAAATAACAAGAGAGCTAGCAATTTTTACAAATTTATATGTATTGAGAAAAAAAAAAAAGACAGCAACTTTTCGAATGGATTTGTATGGTGAGAGCAAATTGGACAAGAGTGAGAAGAAGAATAAAGATAAAGTTGAATCTTTGGTGATTGGTTTTTATTTAAATGTGAGAGGTGAAATGAGTTATTTATTATTTTTAATCAATCCTCTTGGAGTAGACAAAGTGATAAAAAAGAATAATATTACTTAAATATGTTTAAAAAAAACTAAAATCTTGTTGAAGAGCAGTGGGGCAATATTCTCTAATTATAGGGGTAAAGGTATGAACTTGTATGTGTCAAATTCGAACCAGTGTTTGCAACATCTTCGTGCACCATAAAACTAAGCCTCAACCCCTATTAGATTATACTACAGCCCACACCATCCCATCACCTATCTCAATATTAGGGATTCATTCGATCAGCAATCTTACCCTTCAATTGTCAAACATAAAGGGCCGACACTAAATCCTAGAGATGGCAAAATGGGCAAATTGATGGGTATAAATGGAATTAGATTCGTATCAAACCCAATCTCAAAACTAGAAAATCCATCCTGTCTAAAGGATGGGTAACCCATTGAAATTTGGGACAGATTGCTATCACCACTAAATCCTAACTCAAGGGTTCAACCGATCAAGCTATGGAGACTACATCACTAAGGAATTCGCAAATCCAGACTACAAGGGAGCTCTCCATAAGTGTTGTGCTCTAGCTGACGAACAAGGCAGATGGCTAAACACATTTTTCATACTGGCCATTTGACTTGAAGATCCTAAATCATATCTTGGATAAATAGACACTTAACATATCCAAAATGATCCATTAGATTCAAGATTGAGCCGCTAAAATTCTTTTACAACTAATCTTCGATTCCAAAAGAATTATATCCCACATTGGTTCGAAAACTGGAGAAAGAGTCCTTAATATGTAAGTGAGAACTCAAAACCTAATAATTTAAACTTTTTGGTTAATGATGGATTCCTGACTTAATTACATACTGGGTCTTTTTGGTGAACTCTCTCTGGTGTTTCCCCGAATCTTCTAATTGCGAGATTGGACTACTCATAGGCAAGTGAATTTTTCTCAGAGTTGGATAAGAGAACTTCTCTTCTTGGTGGTGGGCTAAAGTGCCAAGGAGATTGGCTAGTGTTGGACTAAATGCGCCATGGGTTGGCAGGAGCTTGGAACCCAATTTGGATATTGAAGAAGAGTGAGTCTATGATTGAGAGAAGACATGACCTTGGACGTTAATGTGGGTTTGCGTTGAGATTTGAAGTGTGCTTGAAGAAGAGCTTATCTTGTTGGTGATAGACTGAAGTGCCAAGAAGTTTGACTACTGTTGGACCAAGTATGCCATGGATTGGCCGGGTTTGAAATCCAGTTTGGATGTTGAAGAATATTGGATCTATGATTGGTAGAGGAAATAACATAGATGTTATGGTGGAATTGCGTTGAGTATTAAAGTATCTTGAAAAAGAACTTGTTACTCATGAAGAGGGAGATTATTAGACTCATGAATAAAGAATTATGTTTCACGTTAGTTTGAGAGAGAGAGAAAGAGTCCTTAATATGTAAATGAGGGCCCGAAACCCAGCGGTTTAACCTTTTTCATCAATGTTAGGTTCTTAACTTACATATTTGGTCTTTTTAGCAGGCTCACTTGAGTGTTTCTCCCTAACAAGTTTGTTGTGATTCAACTGCAGAACAAACATATTTCAAAGTATATAACAATTTAATGACAAATAATGAAAAATGTTTATCACTAACAAGTTTGTTGTGATCTAGCCGCAAAATAAACGTCTCAAAGTGTACAACAATTTAATGACAAATAAACTACAAAGATGAAAATAAATGAGACACAAGATTTTTATGAGATTATAATAACTTGAACCTAAATCCAACCCTTGTATAATTTTTTTTATCTCTTGAGTGTTTCTCCCTACCAAGTTTGTTGTAGTTCGACTGCGAAACAAACATGTTTCAAATTATACAACAATTTAATGACAAATAATAAAAAGTGTTTCTCCCCAACGATTTTGTTTTGATCCAGCCGCGAAACAAACATGTCTCAAAGTATATAACAATTTAATGACAAATAAACTACAAATATGAAAATAAATGAGACAAAAGATTATTATGAGATTATAACAACTTGAACCTAAACCTAACCCGTATATAATTTTTCTCACCTCCCAAGAACTCTCTCTCACCTCATGTATAAGGCTACATAATGCCAACAATACCTTCTCCGATGGACTCTCCGATGGGCAAGGGAAATAGGAAAATTGCAATGTGACTACCTTGAGGGAAGATAAGAAGTCTCCAGGCATCAATTTGGTTCCTTCACGGTTGTCGGCAGCCTCATCTGAATAATCCTGTTCGGTGAAGTTATGAAAAAAAAAGAAAAAAAAATGAAGACTGGTTTCAACAAGGGATGATCTCTAACTTTACTATTTCAATTACTTTATCTAAACAGTGCCATAGTCGGTTTGGCAGCAGATGCATGAACTTCCACTCCAGTCTGGACCGATAAAGCTACATACAGAATCTGTTTTATCTTTTGAAAGATTCAAGGACGCCATTTTTGTTTATCACTGCTGTAGCATCTTTCTACACTTGATGCCACAATAATCAATTTCTGAGACTCCATTGCATTACCTTTTGAGTTCCAAAATGATGCGCCTATTTGGTTTAGGGGGAATACAGGTGAAAATTCAATTTTCTTGTTACCAAATACATTGAATTATTATTGAAGCCTAGAGTCAATTGCATCTAAGAAGCCCTTGCCTTTTCCCAAAGAACTTAGAATTATCGAATTCTATCTTCCAACTAACAAGGGAACCAACCAACCAATTCAAGTTCTAATCCAACATCCAAGTGATCTTAGCTAGTTTCAGTTCTGGTTTTGAAAAATCGGAAGTATGGACCAGAAAAGAAGTGGAAGCAGGAAATTATTGGACGGTAAAGAAGATAGAATCAGTGAACTTCCCGAAAGTGTTTTGAGTCGCATCCTATCCCGTTTACCAATTGAGGATGCTGTTAGAACAAGTGTTGATAAATGGGAGTACAAATGGACTTCCATTTATAACTTAACCTTTGATGTTGATGAAGGAAAGAGTTTTCGATACTCGCACAAGTGAGGCAAATGGAAGCGGCAGAAGGAGCCTAAAAAGACAGATTTTATGGACTTTGTGGACAGAGTGCTTCCTCTTTCTAAGAATTCATCTATCAAAGAGTGTCACCTCTTGTTTCTAGATGCCTATGATCCATTCCGTTTGAAAACTTGGATCACCGCTGCTCTAAGAGCTAATGTCCCGAGGCTTTGTATTTCATACGAAGGGAACTTAGTATTTCCCCGTTGGTTTTTTCACATTTGATTCTCTGACGAGATTGAAACTCAAACTCTGCAAGTTTAAAATTCCAATGACCATATGTAATTCAAACCATCGAACTTTGGATATCCATGATATTGAATTCCAGAACGGTGACCCTTCTAGCCATATTTCTTACCTACTCTGTCATTGAAGAGTTTCTGTCATCAGATTGCTAATGGAGGAATGTGAATAAGCTTAAAATACAGACACCAATGCTTGCTAGGTTCGAGATGACAGGCTCCATCTTTGAACATCTGTGAACGTGCAAATGACGGAACAACTGACTGGAAAATAGAGAGTTGTAGGGGCAACCTTGCAAATTTCAAATGTAGTGTTGATAAGTTCGCCAATATCTATTTTTCTAGCCTATCAAAAATTGTTGATGCATCTCTAGAGTATTCGGAGCCTGAAATGAATGACAATATTAACCAAAGAAGCGCGACAGGTGTTCGAGCCTGTATGATCTTGACAAGATTCTCTGCTTTCATCAGCTTCCTGGAACTATCTACTGATCTGGTCCGGGTAAAGATTCTCCTTTATGCCAGTTTCTAAATCTCACCTCAAGCAAAATTGTTCATTTATAGTTCTTCAGAATTTAATTTTGCAATTACCTCTTGCTATTCCCTTTCATTATTCACGCAATTTGAGATTGTAGATAAGAATATAGAGGCAAGTAACAGGCTCAGTCTACGATTTATCATGACTCATGAGTTAAGACGTCTTGCCATTCTGATAAATGATTAGCGTCATGATGTACATGATCTTGCTAAAAAATACCCCTATGCCTTATTCTTGTGTTGTATCTTGACTGATGCTTATGGCTGTAAATAAGTCTAATCAAACCAAACATCAAACTATTCAAACTTCTTTGATTATTGTAAAAAGCTTGAAATTGTTTTTGACCTTGATTTATTCAAGCTGATCTCAAATGAGGTTTTACCAAGGCAAGCTCGAGTAGGTTGCGTTTTCTTATCTACAAATTCTAATTTTTCATTTTTATACTTTGAAAGTTGATGCTATTCAAGTTTGACTTGATTAGTTAGCGAACCAATTCTAAACAATCTCTTATTGAGCTAAACTAGTTTCAAGTATGGAGTAGGTTGGTTCACCTTTCAGCCCTTCTAATGCTAGCCTAATTGCCCGATCTCCTCAAGGTACTTGCTGGTGCGAATCCGCAATGTCCTCCTCTTTTCTTTTATGAGCTTGCCCACCTCAAAGTGTATTCAGCAAGCATTCCAATTCAGTGTGATGCAGCACTCATGAAGATGGCACCAGGTCTTGAATCACTTACATTTGCTGGGGTAAAATAAAGATTACCATTTCCACGCTCCTGAAAGTCCTTTTTTTTTTTTTTTCAGACTTCGTTAACTTTTGTGTTTATGTGCTTTGGTGGTTCCTTAATGTTTAACCTGTAGTCCTATTCATTGTCACCACAAGTAACTGGACAAATTAAAGGGAAATGAAAACTTTTCACCAAGATGACTAGAACAAAATTATGCATTCATTTTTCCATCACAATTAGGGGTTTCAAGTGGGCCTTACGAGTTAGATTTGACAAGTCCAAGTTTGGCTTGTAAAAATAAAGTAGCACTTTCATGTTTTGGGACTCAGTATCTAGGCTCAATGTGTAAAACGCATACTCAGTTCACCAAGATACCAGAGTTTCGGTCCAATTTGAGCTTGGCCCAAACTTACAATTAATACATAATTTTAAAAATAATATACATATAATATTTATTTTATTGTATCATAATATTAGAGGTGGCAATTTGTCCCAAGTCCCAATGGGTTATCCATGCCCATGGGGACTTTGGGCGGGATGGGTATTGGATTTTGATATTGGGTTTAAAATGGGACAAATCCCAATTGTACCCATTAATTGATGGGAATACTTGGGAAATACTTGGGTACCCATTGGGCTCAAATAACAAGGGCTCTGTTTGGTTTAACTATTTTTGGGGGGTATTTTTGAAATATTTTATTATAGCAGTGTATATGAAAAATTTTTACTATAAAATTTTTTTGAAATATTTGATATACTAATATGGATGGGATGTTTTTTGAGTTATTGTATATTACTGTAACATTGTATTTGAAAAACTTATTTTTTGAAAAAATAGCCAATCCAAACGGAGTCTTAGATTCAAAAATTATCTTTAACAATTTTTATAGTTATACTAGAGAATATAATCTAGTAGTTTTCCTAGTCATTATCCACAAGAATTTTCAACATTTCAGTCAATTTAGACCTGTCATCTTTGGACAATGATGAGAATAAATATTCAATACCTTAAGTACCTTGGCCATCTTGATATATGTTGGAATATGACTGTATATCTATTTTTTCCTTTATTTGTTAATCCAATTTTTGATGGGAATCCTGAGTATAAAGCACTTGCATGTTTATTTAATAAAATTTAAAAAAAATTTAATAAATCAAAAATATTAAAATTATATAAAAAATAAAAATGAATTAAAGGAAAAAAATATGTAGAAAATAGATTTGGGTATTGGGCGGGATCAATCTAAACCCATCCCAAAGTGATCCCGCCCAACTTAGTCCCAAAATACATATGGGTAAGATTGGGCCCAAACCCATATGACCCGGTTCCATCACAAACCCAAGCAAATCCCGCCCATTTTGCCACCTCTACATAATATATATATGTTATAAACTATTTAGAGTATAATATATAATTATTAACTAACATACATCATTATGAATAAAAAAAATAGCTATTTATGTATTTAATTGATTAGGTCAAGTCGAGTTTTAATCGAGTTGAGTCTCTTTAAACTCAAACTCGACTTACAATTTAATCGAGTCTTAACCTTAACCTAACCCTACAGCCCAATAATATGCAAGGCTCGACTCAAATTAATTCGGATCAAATAGGCCGAGTTTAGGTTGATCCAACCCATTAACAACCCTAATGACAACCACTATTTTTCACTTTCTTTTGGGTATGAAAACAACCTACTTATATAAATAGTTGCCCAGCACTGAAGCCTTTATTCTTTTTTTTAATTCTCCTACTACTCTCTTAAAGCCAAGCACATTACCAATTAATTTGTATTTCTTAAACAAGATTATTTCATGCATTTTAGATAATTTTTTATTTTCATGATGGTTTTTCAAATATTTTTGGTAAAATAATTATATTCAAATACTCTATTTACTTAAAATTTTTCATAAAATAATTTGAGAAAATATTTATACATGTACAAGGCAAAAGAAGACATTCCGCAGAAACATTTTATGAAGAGTGCATAAAACAAGTATATTTGTTTATTTTAAATATTGTTTTTCTTAGGTACAATTTTCCAAGGAAATATTTGTAAAAAGGTACAAAGAATGAGTAAAAAAAAAAGGAAAGACATAAAGAAAGGAAGAATGAAAGGTTGCAATTTTTATAAAATTCGTAAATAAGGCAAAAGGATTTAAAAAACACGTTATTAGCATTACATTGAGGACAATATGTTCACATTGATATTGATGCAGACATGCATCCATATGCACAAGTATTGGTGGCTTTTTCCTCTTTTATTTTAACTGTGTGCACATCTAAACAAGTATTGTTAGCCTTTTCTCTCGTACTAATGTTCAACAATTCTATCTTCTACGTAAGATATAACCACCATGAAGGTTTGGTGAGGGCAACTTTCATGTGCAAAAAGTTGTAAAATTATACAACTTTGCTACCTTGAATGTCACGGAGTTGATTGTTTTACCAAAACTGAAACTCCTGGGCTTGAATTATGTCATATCAAGTAATGACAGTTCAATTCAAATAGTTAATTCTTATACGCTGTCAATTGCTTCAGGGCCTGCATTTATGTGAATATAGCAGTTAGATGAAACTCGTGTTCTAATTCCTATATGATATCGTTATCATTGAGTAATGTGAAGGCAAATAATTGACCTGAATCCGAGCCCTATAACCGGAGCATTTGCACTTGTTATGAATTGTAAACATACCCAAGTCCTTATCCTGCAGAAGTATATCATAATGCAAAGAAATATTGGTCAAATTAGTTTCTACCAGGTCTGTTTCTTTTCTTGTGATTGTATGCATTGGAGAATACTTGATATCGTAGATGTGAGATTGTATGGCTGTGTGTGTAGATCAAAAGTGAGTACTTTGTAATATTGAAAGTTGACTAGATTAAATATCTTTCTTTACTTCTTTTTCCTATGTCACTTCAAAATTGATTAATACATTCAATCCCAGGATCTACTCACAGCTAATAGAATTGCTGCACACAAAAGGCAATTATGCAACATCCCTATCATTCTGGTACGTTTCTTACTATTTTGATAACCATACATAATTTTCGTCAAAGGAATTCGTAATATCAATAAGGTGACATCTCCAAGTTCTGCATATGAGAGCACTAAAATGCCTTTCCTGTCTCAATTGCTTTATCTGCACAGTTCCATAGTTAGCCTGGTCAGAGATGCATGAACTTCCCCTCCACTATGGAGTCGTAAAGCTACATACTGAATCAATTCTATCTTTTGAAAGATCCAAAGACACCATTTCTTATTTTTCATTTCTCAAGAGGATAAATATGGATAGCATTTATGAAATACGATTATTGGAGTGTATTGGAAGAATTCATTTGCGAGAAAAAATGTGGAACCTGTGTGTATGTTTGGAAGTAGTTCATGAACCTCGTACACTGTAGCATCTATCTATATTAATGCCACCAATACTCAATTTCTGAGACTCCATCTGATCACCGTTTTAGTTCCTAAATATGCGTACGTATGGTTTAGGGAGAGTACTTGTGAAAAGTCAGTTTGCGTTTTCCTTGTTACCAAATACATTGAATTATTATTGAGAACCTTAACAGTGTCAATTGCAACTAAGCAGACCTTCCGTTTTCCCAACTAACCTACAAATATGGAATTCTAGCTTCCAACGAATGAAGGAATCAACTAACCAATTCCAGTTCTAATCCAAAATCCAAGTGATCTTAGCTAGTTCGAGTTCTAAGTTGAAAAATTGGAAGCATGGACAAGAGAAGAAGTCGAAGTAAGGAATTATTGGACAGTAAAAAAGATAGAATCAGTGAACTTCCCGAAAGTGTTTTGAGTCACATCCTATCCTGTTTGCCAACAGAGGATGCTGTTAGAACTAGTGTCTTGTCAAGGAAATGGGAGTACAAATGGACTTCCATTTACAACTTAACCTTTGATGATAGAAAGAGATTTTGTTACTCGCACAGGCGGAGGAAATGGAAGAGGAAGAAGCAGCCTAAAAAGACAGATTTTATGAACTTTGTGGACAGAGTTCTTGCTCTTTCTAAGAATTCATCGATCAAAGGGTGTCACCTTTTGTTTCTAGACGTGTATGATCCATTTTGTATGAAAACTTGGATCACTGCTGCTCTAAGCTCTAATGTTCAGAGGCTTCTTATTTCATATGCAGCTAGTTCGAGTTCTAAGTTGAAAAATCCAAGTGGTTTTGATGGCTTGTTTCATTTAATTTCATAGAATTTAATGAATATATAGCTAGTTTCATATCACATTAATAGGAATAGGATAGTTATAGGTACAGTTAATACATAAGTGAAAGCATGTATCACATATATTTGGAAATTACGTCATAACCAACCAAAATAATGAATTCAATTAATTGGTTATTTCATTTGCATAATTAGATAGTAATTCCATAACACTAAGCATATTTGCATGTCAATTATGCATGTCAATTATTACTACTTGTGTTGCATGTTGGTAGTGTAGATCCATTTGCTTTATTTGTAATAATCTAAATAAAAGAGGAGTTCGAATAACACCGATAGTTGATAATATTTCTTGTGGGATCGACATCTAATATCCCCTATATTTGATAAATGATTTGTATACTTACACAAAATGGGATATTTTGGCTTTTAAAATTTGGTGTAAAGCAAAAGCCTGATCGAACCAATTCATAGCAGAAACTTTGCCAATGTTGTGGAGTAAATTGTTACGAAACATGTATAGTTTTACTACTTCAAGTGTATATTCCAAGTTGTTTTTGTCCAAAATATGCAGCTCAAAAACTTGGACAACAAAACATAATTGATGTTGCAGGAGCAATCATTGCTTGTTTGTAGGCATTTGACTTGTAAACACAAAACATGGTTGGCATCGAGGAGGAATCATTGCTTGCATAATTTGGTACTTGAGGAGGAAACGTTTGTTCTAGGCATTTGACTCGTGGTGAAGACTTCTACTATCCCGCACTATTTCAGACTAGCAGATGTTCACCATGCGCAGCCCAACCCAATTTTGGCTAATAGTTATGAATATTATATATGAAAAAAATTGCATAATATTGTTTTAAGTGTGTTAATCTTTTAACAAAAACTAAGTCATAAATAAGAATAACATTTTTTGTTATAAGATATTTATAAGGATTAATCCACAACTGAACAATAGCTGGACACAGGTCAATTTTAATATTCACAGAAAAGAAATATTAGCTTGTCGTATTTGAGTTATTATTTAGTTTGAGTTATTATTTAGTAAAACAAATGTATGATAAAAGCTAAGAAATGGACAAATAGACTTTTACTGCCATTGAAGTTAAAACTTATCTATTTATCTTTAAAATACAAGACTAACATTACAAGAATTATCGTCTACATAAAAATGATACTCTATAAGAGTTGAGCATCTGATTGTCAACACTGTGCAGGATATCTTTTTTCCAATCATCCCGCTGCCTTACCTTTTCTTGAATAGCTACATCGTCATCTTCCTCCTCTTCATCACGTCTCAAGTTATCCTTACGACCTTAACCAATGTGAAAGTAGTCAATTTCTGTAATAATCAACAACCAAAATGGGAACCAACATTTTTCAGTAAATCCGCTCCAACTTCTAATCTGAGCAGGTGCATGGCATTTCTTAAAATATAATTGGCTTCTTGATTCATCATATATCAAGTCAACAAAATCGAGGTAGCATCTCTAACATGTATGAACATTTGATGGTGTTGAGAAAACAATGTAGATGACCTATTAGTCTATTTAAAAATAGAAAAAAGGAAACTATAGAAGAAAATAAAAAAAAATAGGGTGTAGTGTTTGTGTTTGATATATATATATATAGAGAGAGAGAGAGAGAGAGAGAGAGAGAGGAAGAGAGAGCATTTGCTAAAGAAACAAGGTGGAATACAATTTAGGTTCTCAGGTCGTATTAGGAAAGTTTACTATGGGCTCCAACGATTCTGACCTCATTTGGAGACAATAAAGGCTTGGTAAATGGGATAATTATCTAGCACCATGCAAGCAAGAGCGTCCTCACCCCCTTGCAAAAAACCAAAAGGTGAACCACTGGATTAATACATTGTTGGTAGAAAAAGTTTTGCAGTTGCTGGGAAGAACATATTGAGAATCACCTTAACTGAAACTCAAAATTTTTCACTAATAAAGCCAATTCCTA
Organism: Coffea arabica; assembly: GCF_036785885.1. Lineage (NCBI taxonomy): Eukaryota > Viridiplantae > Streptophyta > Magnoliopsida > Gentianales > Rubiaceae > Coffea > Coffea arabica. The sequence goes on along the minus strand of NC_092318.1, from coordinate 39,428,879 downwards.
GTTAATTTCTCTAACTTTTTCCTTTCTTTCTATTTTTGAATAAACAATTTCCTTTTTGCTGTAACAGTAGGGTTGAAAGCCATAACACTCTAGTGGAGGCAACAAATTCAAATCCCAGTATAGCAGGGGAAGTGACATAGCAAAACTACCCAAATGACATCAAAACCAATGGTCGTTCATCACTACCTAAATTGACCCAAATGACATGTATCCTGACATAGGTTACATATCTCAACGTGGTGATTAGAATGAAACTCCATATTTTTAATAGGATACATGCAATCAAAATCCCGAAAGATAAAAATATTGATATAATAAATACCGAAAAGATTGAGAAGTAGTTATGATTGGTTTTAGAAACAGATAAACTTGAAGCAGCTACTGATTGCTAATTCTCAAGAAAATATCCCTCTATTTTCATTAGATTATCACCTCCAAAAGATCAATCACATGTCAACTTATGGGCAGGAAAAAATATCAGCATGTTGAAGCTAAAAAAAGAGAGAAAATAAACTGCATAGTGAAGTTCCTTCATGTTTTGTTCAGGCAAACAAAAGGGTGAAAGTTAAGAAAAATTTTATTTAATTATGGAGTTTTTTACATAGAATTTCCCATAGTATATCTATATAATCAAGTACATTGAGGCAAACCACGAAAGAAGTGTAGATATACCTCTTGCTATTCAATTTGAAGCATTTACGAGTATATCAATTAAAATCTTGAAGCCTCTAGCAAAATTGCCATCACCTCCTGCTCACATTTTCACCTAAAAAGGAATCAAACCAAGATATGTAAGCTGAGTAAAAATAAGTTTCAAAAACAAAGGAAGAGCCATTTTTTGGATGGATGCAATGAAGTATGAAAATTTTTAGATTAAAAGAGAAATATAATAATGATGTAGCAATATGATCCATTTCCAGTTTATGATACATAATTTACAGCCTGTTCAAAAATGATAATGTTATTACTACTCCTACTCATTGATTGAGACATCTCACAGATTGCCTTTTGTGAGTCAAGAGTTGTATATAAACCTGCAAGGTAGATAACCACGAAAAAGAAAAAAAAATGCAAAATCAGATCAGCTGAAAATCCAGAGTAAAAAAAATAGCAAAAAAAATACTTAGAATCGAATGACTTTTCCCACTTTCAAAATTTCTAGATAATCTTTTCACAAGTGACCTTTTGTTCCTGATCATCTGAAAAAGCTAGGTAGTAAAACCACCTAAATTAAAGCCAACTAAAATGTATTAAATATTTACCATAGTCAAGAACAAACTCAGGGAATAGAGTAACTTTCTGCTATATTGCACGAGAGCCAAAATTTACAGCCTTAAAGCACCACGTGAAAGTGAGAAATCTCTCAAATTTAAAGAAAGATAGCTAACTTTTTTCTTCATCAGTCAAAAGGAAATATATAACAAGTACTTTTTCAGTTCCATAAAACTTACCATTCATCTGCTGAGGAATGTTAGTTATCCGTGACAAAATCTTCAAACATGCAACTACAACAGTGGAAAAAAAAAACTAATAACAAATCTAAAAGGAAAAAAAGATGCCAAGAAAACAAGAGCTCCAACAGCAAGACATTTGCATCTTTGTTATTCTTGCAGAAGAATAAATATTGGTTGAAAGGTAAAGGTATTACCTTTTAAACTTGAATTCCACCATTGATATTTAAGAGTAGAGTAGACGTTCACGCGAGAAGAAATTATCTGAAAATCGTCAATAATGGTCTGAGATGCTTCGTGCCAAGGAAATATTAGTTAAAAAGGACACATGAAACATATTGCAGGAGAGCAAGTAATTAGGGCATAATATAAAGAAAAAACAAATTTAGCCGAAGTTTTTCATTTCTTATTTACTTGTCAAACAATAAAATTATTTGTTCATCTTGAATTTTACCATTGGAAATTACAAGCAGTAAAAAAACTCTCGTGAGAAGAAACTTTCTAATTTTTCCCTTCTTTCCTTTTAGACTTCCTCAAATTTTTCATTAATGGTTTGAAATGCTCTAAGCCAAGGAGAAAGCAGAAGAAAAGAAAAAAAAAATGCAATAAAATAAGAAATGAGGGCATACAAACCTTACCTTTTAATAAATTCTCTAACCTAAATTGCAAACTTTAAATAAACAATAACTGGACACATATTTCTGAAAAAAGGTTCCAACAAAACCCGAAAAAATGATATCTATCAACGAAATTGTTTATGAAGGTAAAAAATTCTAGATATGATGGGTACCTATATCAGATTATTCCACATCTTAGCAGAGGGACGAATGTTCTTGCTCCTATGTTTGGAGAGACTAAATCAAAACAAAGTAGGAAAATGTTGCCAAAAAAAAAAAGAAAAAAGCACATTAAACATAGGCAAAATGGGTGAAAGTTTACCATGATTACATTTGAAAAAGAGTGATTCAGATGGCTGAGAAGAATCAAACATCTTCCCCCTTCATCCTTGTTTCCATTTCCTGTTAACTGAAAGAGAGTTTGAGAGGAATCGGCCATCAACAAAGAAATAAGGAGGAATGGGTGAGACAAAGAAGTTATCTGTTTTTTTCTGTTCTATTCTGGTGGGCAAACGAATAGAAATGAGAGACTTTGAGAAAGTTTCTGAGAGAAGGGAAGTGAAACATATGGGAAGTGTGACTGGCACATTAGGCAGAGAGACACAGCAGATGCATGCTTGTTTTTTTATGCTTTTTATATAGGCATGCTAAGCCCTTTTCGTTCCAAGACAACAAAAGAAGAGCCTTTCTATTAATCTGTTTTGGATTCCAACGCACAAAAGAACGGAGGAGTAAAAAGACAGCAACCAAATTAAGAAGAGCAATGGGATTTGCACGGCCACGTGATTTGCACACGAGTTGGAGGACGAAAGACCAGCAACAATCCAAGCTCATTCCCACTTTATATAAAGTTCTTTATATACAATACTTCCAAAGTTAATAATTCCCATCACCAATGTTTTCAAACCCGGACCGGACTGGCCGGTTTGACCGATTCGACCGCGAACCGGGCATGTGTCCGATCCGATTCATAGCCTTTGTTGACCTGGACCAAGAACCGGTCAAATTTGCAAAAAACCGTAAAACCGTTAAAACCGGTTCAACCCGTGAACCGCGGTTCTCCAATTTTTGACCGAATTTTCAATTTTGACCGCAATTGTCTAATCCTCTAATCTTCACTTCTTCAATCATCAGTTCACTCTTCAGTCTTCAGTCTTCAGCCTTCACGACACTCTTCGCTTCGCCGCTTCAGCTCAATTCATTTGTTTCGATTCTCATTTCTCAGCTGCTACCCATCTCAGCTTATACCAGGTTTGTTTATCCTTTTTCCCTTTTTTTTTTCCTTTCGTTGTTGATTACTGGGTTTTGGTTGCCCTTCCGTCCCCTCGGCCCTCTGTATAATGTATATGTACTGCTGTAATTTTTTGGCATATGATCCTTATTAACTTGTCATTGCAGCAGCGGACAAATGATTATACTATATGCTGATCAGACTAAATCAATTTTTTTTTTTGGTTTGTCCTTAAATTAGATAAGCTATCAGTCTGTTTGTCCTGCAATTTTCCTTTTTTTTTTACTCGGTAGATAATTTGGTTGCCCTGTTGTTGAGTTGCGCCGCTGGTGAAACCGGAACTTAATTGGGAGGTAGACTCCCTGACAGGTGCCGAACCTGTGCAATAATAAATACCTGCTCAAGCAAAATATAACTTCTGTAGACAGTGATAAGTAGGGTCGAATCCACAGGGATTGGGGATATTTGTTTCTTTTAAAATTCTAATTGGAATAAGGGGGATTTTATCAGAGTTAAACTAAAAACAATTAAATAATTCACTGAAACAAATGATTAACTAGCACGAATACGAAAAGGAATTAAATCAAGAATTTATAAAAATTCTAGCCAAGGATACAACTACTCAGACACAGTCCAATTATCCGATCATTGATGCAAGAGAGGCTCACTCAATGTATTGATAGGCTAGTTATAGTCGTTGACGAAGTCTGACGACCAATTTTTCCTTAATTTATTGATAACCAAGGTACGACCGTTGATTACCCCTAATCAGAAAATACTCCTAGGTACGACCATAGGAATTAATCTCCCAATTGCATTAACAACTAGAAAAACCTAGCCCTAATCAATAACACGCTACGAGGGTTATTTAAATTAGATTGCACGCTCCCCTGATGTGTAAACACACCAGTTGCCACTAAAATTAATCAATCAAACAATTACGGATTTAATTGACTAAATTGGCACGAGATTAATAAATCACATTGAACATCGGGCCCTTGACATCCAATTAATAAATAAATCCCATGAGAACTCAAGCAGACAGCATGCAAATATAAATAAATTGAGGAACACGTGTAAACTAATTAGATCTCACAGAATTTCGGGACTGCGCCGTCGAGTTGACCTTGACTAGATTGAAGGTTTAGCCACGCCGCATAATTAAATCACCACACGAATTAAATGATTGCAACGGCATTGCCTTTTTACTAGAAAGCAAGGAATAAAAGATGTTTCCTCGTTGGGGAATATTGTCAAACACCTGGCGTGTGTCAGAGGCCAGTCAGAGAGAAAAAGAAAGAAAACTAAAAAAAACTGAACTAAAAGCTGAAACTAAAAGCCGTCCTCTTCTTCTGTACGTTGTCCCCTTTTAAAGAACCAAAAGAGAGATGACTAAAAGCTATCTAGGTGGTGCCCACACATGTGGACAAAGTCTCCAAATTGTTTCTTGTTCCAAGTGTCTCTACGTTGCTTTCTTTGAGGAGCCCCAAATGACTAAATATATTTCACTAGCTTTGTGGTCCCCCACCAATTCAAGGGCCCAAGGGTTGAAGCCCTTAGAAGTCTCCATTTTCTCTATAAAGTCCCTCCTTTTTGGTAGTTTTCTGTTTCATTCCTGAAATTAAGTCCAGATACCAAATATAAGTAGATATCACCGATTAACACAATAAATAGCAGAGATAAAAGGGGAAATTAATAATAAAATTACTATCAAATACTGCCCTATCAATTCCCCCCACACCTGAATCATGTTTGCCCTCAAGCATGAGAACCGGTATTGGACACCAAAATTGGACAATGGCTATTCTCCACTTACCGTATTGCCACAATACTTAAAGAAATATATATCAAGCATCACAGGTCAAGATCACAGAAAAATCGCCCCAGTTAGCCTCCTAACCACCGACTCCTCCAATTTAAAGCAAACTAATCTAGGGAGAAAGGATGATTACTCACATTCATCAGCGACTGGTCCAATTATTAACTAAAATCTCAACATTAGCCCATGAATCGGTAGCTGACTCCTTTCACATTCGACACACTTTTTATTTATTTCTTTCTCTCTCCCTGTTTTTTTTTTTTGATTGCTTTTATTCAAAGGGATTAGTCTCTAGCCATTAGAGCCTTTTGACGCGAATTCCAACATTTGTCAGATGAAGGAGCCCGGTTACTCAACTCCTCTTGCTAGGTGACTCAGTGCTCATAGCCATCACCACCTTTTGACGCGAGGATCAACACTTTAGGTGAAAATCCCCGGTTACTCGGTGGCGATAACTAGCAGAACACAGCCAATGCTAACCATATAGCACAATAACTAAAACAACGCAAAAAAAAAAAAAAATAACAGTAGCCAGCCCCAAACTTCCAAACATGGAGAACTAAAATTAATAGCTGGACCAAATCACATGAAAAATGCCAACAGTCATCCCATATGCCTAGAAAAGTTAACTAAAAATTAGAAAAGTCAAGTACTTGCTGATATTCACCAGAGAGATACTCCTGACTTAACCCCCTTAGCTTGATACCCTTTTTTTTTTTTTTTTTTTTTTACTAAAACTCGGCAATATCAGAATTAGAGACAAAAACCAACATCCGACTTGGTATCCAAATTAGAACTGACCACTAGAGAAAGGAAGAGAAGATAAACGAAAATGAGATAACCATCAAACTAAGAACAAAGGAAAAACACCAATCAGGGAATACTAGCACTCAGACAGAGACCCCCCCACACTTAAAGGACACATTGCCCTCAATGTGATAAACCAGCAACAAAAGTAAAGAGAAGGGCAACGGTACTTCCCCAGAGTCGTCAGAACATGGGAGGGTTAGGCGGGAACTGAGGAGGGAACCCGGCTTGCTGCATAACTGCCGCGAGATTCTACGCCATATTATGAATGTTAACGTCCATGTGTTTCTGCCGCGTCTCAAGCCGCTCGACCGTGTTTCGGAGATGGTGCCATTCCTCGGCCGTAGGGGCGGGGGGGGAGCGGAAGAAGAAGGACCGGGGTCACCGCCCGCCGTGGATGTACTGGCAAAGGATGAACGAGGAGGAGGTCTAATCAGTCCCGGGGGAACAATCTCCCACCCGTTGTCACCCTCCCGTACCAAACCCATTCGCTCCAAGCACGGGATGTCCAAAGCCTCCATTTGACAAGCAACATGTAAATCATGGTTAGAGAGATCAAGCAATTGCAAGTTAACAGCCAAATGGGTGATATACGACCCAAGAATCAAGGGGCGCTTCTTTTTTGTCAAAACAGACTTAAATTGAGAAGCAAGCCAGCACCCCAAATTAACCTTAATATTATTATGCATGCACCATATGAAAAAGAATTTTGGCTTGGACAATATACCCGAGCTATCTCGCCTACCCGAGAAACTATACGCTAGGAAGCGCTGGATGTAGCGAGAAGCCGGGTCCTTGATGTAAGAGCTCTTGGACTGGCGAGGATCATAAGGGGCAGGGTCGACGGACAACGCCTCCCACATACTGCGATAACGAGAGAAGAAAGGCTCTATGTAGTCGCACGCACTCTCGGCATACTCCCGAGAGGCGGCATAGGCCGGATCAATGAAGCCAAAAGCTAAATTAAAATCAGTAATCGACTGGTGGAACTCCTGACCCATCAATCGAAAGTGAATGACATCGGGGGTAGACACAGAATAACCAGTAGTAATGGTGAACTCAAAAGTGGCATAGAACTCCCTAACCAACTCAACAAAAGCTGGGAGATCGACAATACAGGAATATGGGCGCCACCCAATGCCATTGATAAAATGGTGGAAGGGGTCGCTAATATTTAGAAGGCCCAAGGTGGCGGCGTCCAGATATCGGCAGGTAGTGATTTGCCGCTCACAACAAACAGCATATCGCTGCTTGTCGGCGGCCCTAGTGAAGTACAAATTTCCCCCAAAATGTGCAGGGTCAGAAATATGGACGCCCCTCTGTCTCCCAAGGCGAGCTCTCCTCCCAGAGGAGGAAGGTTCGTGCGAGGAGTCAGAGGCGGGAATAGTGGGTGGGGGTGGTGGAGGCTGTGATTGCCTAGGTGTCCTAGACTTAGAAGAAAATCGAGGCCGCACCATGGTGACCAACATGCAAACCAAAACAATAGAAAGCACAATACAGGAATCCAAGAGCTAGAAAATGACCCCAAGCAAGTCCAGTATACCCAACTGAGTAGCAATTATAAGCGTTACGGGCGCCCCCAATAAGCAGATATAGGCGTCACGGGTGCCCCCAAATGGAACCAGCAATCGCAGCAATTCACCCACGATTGGACACCAAATATATGAATCAGACACACGTGGACCGAAAACCGGCGTCACTGTCTCTAGATGGACAGTCAAGAACCCAAACAGGTTACTAAAAGCAGCAATTAACCCAAAGAGCTAGCAATTCGAGCAACAGCAGATCAGAATTTGAGCAACAACTCAATCACAAGCACTTGAACTTTCAAACAAGCAGGCATCTGACCAAATATAAGCAACAACTATGGTCGAAAGACCCCAACCAGTACCACTGGTTATCACACAAGGAAGAATTTAATCAGACGGCCAACCAAATCCACCAAGAAATCCAAACAATCACTAAATAGCCCCAGAATTCAGAAATTGACATTCTCGTATGTAAAAAAAAAATTCTTTTAAAAGTACCTCCCTTGTGCCCAACCGTAGACAGCGGGACAGTGGTGGGGCGCAACGGCGGGCTGAGGGAGAGGCGCGACGGTCTTCAATGGCGGCACGCGGCATTGTGCACTCGGGGTCGCGCGAGGTGAATGGTTGAGAATCGCGCGGCTGTCGCGCAAGGAGGAGGAGAGGCGCGCTAGGTGTAGCTGGTAGCAGGTGGCGGCGCGTTGCGTGTGAGCTGGTGGTGCTCGCGTGGTGGAGAGAGTAGCGCGCAGCGGCGGCTGTCCGTGGGCTGCGACTGCAATCGCGTGTGAGGGAAGTGCCGTCGTGGCTCGCGGCTTGCAGTGGTGGTGGAGAGAGCAGCGCGCAGCGGCGCACTCAAAAGGGGAGAGCCGCGATGGACGTGTGCAAGGGAAGCGGCGCACGAGGTGGGTGGCAGCAGGTGTTGGAGGAGTTGCAGCCGAAAGAAAAGAAGGAAAAGGAGAAGCAGGGGAAGAGGGGAAGAAAAGGGAAAGAAAGAAAAAGGTAATTTTTTTTTTTTTAAATTACTCCAACGTAAATCGTCCAAATTAGAGATTACTTAAAATTTTTTTTTCTTTTTGAATTCAAATTTCGAAAATTGTAATTGCTAAAATACTTTATTCCCTTTTTTTTAATTTTTTTTTTGAGTCGTCAAACATGGTGTGGGCACACCAAGATTAGAGAGCATCCACTGCCTTCGAGAGTTACCTTACGCACTTTAACGCGTGCCCCCCTCGCGTGGGCACGCCAAGATTCTATTTTCTGCCGGCGTCGCGAGATGTTGAGAATTTACCAACACGGTGCGGGCACGCCATGTTTTACAAACGTCCTCTGCCCATGGGACTTGGACTTAGACGCTTAACGCGTGCCCTCCTCGCGTGGGCACGCCAAGATTACCTATCCTGATCAGAGTTAGAAAACATCAGGAGTGACTAGTACCCACGTGAGAAACGACATAATTAAATAATTAACCACTAAAATCACAAAATTAACAATTGGGTTGCCTCCCAAAAGCGCCTTTCTTTAACGTCTCTGGCTAGACGTAGCCCAAAAATTTGCTTAAACTAAGCAAGCAGGGTCTTCCAAGTGCATCATCTCCACCTGTTCAATTGGAACCCCTTCATCATACGGCTTGAGACGATGACTATTCACTACAAATTTCTTCTCAATTTTCAAACTTTGAATCTCTACTGCACCATAATGAAAGACATTAGTCACAACAAAAGGACCAATCCAACGAGAACGTAATTTACCTGGAAATAACTTCAATTTGGAGTGATACAGTAGAACTTTTTGCCCACACTCGAATGTCTTCCTTGAAATCTGTCGGTCATGAAAAATCTTATTCTTCTCCTTATAGATTACCGCATTCTCATAGGCTTCATTGCAAATCTCCTCCAACTCCTGTAACTGTAACTTTCTTTGGATTCCGCCCTCCTCAATATCCATATTGCATTGCTTAACCGCCCAAAATGCTTTATGCTCGAACTCCACTGGAAGATGGCAAGGCTTACCAAATACCAACGTATAGGGAGACATCCCTATAGGTGTCTTGTAAGCGGTCCTGTAAGCCCACAAAGCATCTTCCAACCTTGAACTCCAGTCCTTCCTATCAGGGCGGACCATCTTTTTCAAAATAGACTTTATTTCCTTATTCGAGACTTCAGCCTGGCCATTGGTCTGTGGATGGTAGGAAGTGGAAACCTTATGAAGTACACCATGTTTCCTGAACAAAGCAGCAATTGTCTTGTTGCAAAAATGCATCCCCTTATCACTCACAACTGCCCGTGGCATTCCAAATCGCACAAAAATGTTAGATTTTATGAAACCTGCAACCACTTTAGAATCATTAGTGCGGGTGGCTTTTGCTTCCACCCATTTCGAGACATAATCCACTGCTAGTAAAATGTATAAAAATCCACAAGAATTTGGAAAGGGACCCATGAAATCTATACCCCAAGTATCAAAAATTTCAATGAAAAGCATGGGCACTTGTGGCAATTGATCCTTTCGGGATAAATTTCCTACCCTCTGACATTTATCACATGTCTTACAAAACAAGTAAGCATCCTTAAATAAGGTAGGCCAATAAAATTCACTTTCTAACACTTTTCTAGCAGTCCGTTTAGGTCCAAAATGACCCCCACATGCAAACGAGTGACAGAACGTCAATATAGATTGGAATTCACTTTCACTTACACATCGCCTCATTATTTGGTCATCACCTTGTTTCCAAAGATAGGGATCATCCCAGACATAGTACTTTGCATCGCTTTTTAGTTTGTCCCTTTTCGCCTTGGGCCAACCTGCGGGCAATTCGTCAGTAACCAAATAATTCACAATATCTGCAAACCAAGGAGGGGATGAATTCATAGAAAGTAAATGCTCTTCAAGAAAAGACTCCCTTAATGGTAATTCCTCCTCTGCTACCAGTATTCGACTTAGGTGGTCAGCTACCAGATTCTCTGTTCCTTTTTTATCTCTGATTTCCAAGTCAAATTCCTGCAGGAGCAAAATCCATCTTATCAGGCGGGGTTTAGCGTCCTTCTTGGTTAGCAGGTACCTCAAAACTGCATGGTCAGAATACACAATTACTTTAGCACCTAGCAAATAAGGTCTAAACTTTTCTAAAGCAAAAATAACAGCTAAGAGTTCTTTCTCCGTAGTAGAGTAATTGAGTTGGGCGCCATTTAAAGCTCTGGAGGCATAATATATTGCGTGCGCCGCTTTCTCCACCCTTTGTCCCAAGACTGCTCCCACGGAGTAGTCGTTGGCATCGCACATAATCTCGAATGAGAGATTCCAATCAGGGGTTTGGATGACAGGTGGAGAAGTGAGTAATTTTTTCAACTTCTCGAACGCTTCTTTGCACTCCTTGTTGAATTCAAAACTGACATCCTTTTGTAAAAGCCTGAAAAGTGGTGCCCCGATCTTCGAGAAATCCTTGATAAATCTGTGATAGAAACCTGCATGTTCTAGAAAAGAACGAACTTTCCATACAGTTACGGGGTAAGGTAAAGCAGATATCACATCTATTTTAGCTTTATCAACCTCAATTCCTCTAGACGACACTACATGTCCTAGGACTATTCCGTGCTCAACCATGAAGTGACATTTTTCCCAATTGAGCACTAGGTTAGTCTCAATGCATCTTTTTAAAATCAATGTCAGGTTATCTAAGCAATCGTCAAAACTATCACCATAAACACTGAAATCATCCATGAATACCTCAATTATTCTCTCCACATATTCAGAAAAAATGCTAATCATGCACCTCTGGAATGTTGCAGGGGCATTGCACAATCCAAAGGACATCCTTCGATAGGCAAAAGTGCCAAATGGGCAAGTGAAAGTTGTTTTCTCTTGATCCTCTGGCGCAATTGCTATCTGAAAATAACCAGAGAAACCATCTAAAAAATAATAATAGGCACGACAAGCTAACCTTTCAACCATTTGATCGATGAATGGAAGGGGAAAATGATCCTTCTTGGTCACCGCGTTCAATTTGCGGTAATCGATGCACTGGCGCTACCTCGTAGGCTTTCGAATTGGAACGAGATCCCCTTCATGATTTTCTTCCACAGTTACCCCCGCTTTCTTTGGCACCACTTGTACTGGACTCACCCATGGGCTATCTGAGATAGAAAAAATAATTCCGACGTCCAGGAGCTTGATTACCTCTTTCTTGACCACTTCCATCATGATGGGGTTCAATCTCCTTTGTGGTTGTCTTATCGGCCTAGCATCCTCTTCCAGGCAAATTCGATGCATGCACACAGACGGGCTTATACCCTTTATGTCCGCAATTGTCCAACTTATAGCTTCCTTATGCTCTCTTAGAACCCGTAGCAGCTTATCCTCCTCCCTGGGTGATAATTTGGATGAGATTATCACTGGTAACGTCTCTTTTTCACCTAGATAGGCATACTTTAAATGCTCGGGCAGAGGTTTTAACTCCACTTCAGGTGCCTGCACGATAGAAGATAATAGCTTTAGGTGTGGTTCAGGCACGAATATAGGAGCGACATCATACCTTGGAGAACTTCGGCCTAGTGAATGCAAGGCTCCAACCATTCTTTGCAAACTGACATTTAACTCCATTTCATAAGTTGCTTCCAGATCCAAATGTTTGGTGATTGCTGTTTCCAATTCATCCCTGCCATTAATCTCAAATACTTCTTGCACCAAAGGGTCAATTACACTCACAGCGAAAATAGCATTAGAATGACAAGGATATCTCATGGCCTCAAATATATTAAAATGAACTATTTCTCCATCAAATTCCATCGTTAGGGTGCCCTCACTAACATCAATTTTTGTACGAGCAGTGCTCAAGAAGGGTCTCCCCAACAAAATTGGTGATGGATTTGGAGAATGTTCATCACTCATATCAAGAATATAAAAATCAGCAGGGAACACTAAATTGTTCACTTGCACTAACACATCTTCTATCACCCCATCGGGATAAGCATTAGTTCTATCAGCCAATTGAATTATAATGCCAGTTTCCTTTAAGGGACCCAAATTTAGCGAAGCATAAATAGCCTTGGGCATCACATTTATAGAGGCTCCTAGATCTAACATGGCATTTCTAATGCTAGTGTTCCCTATTTTACAAGGGATAGTGAACATACCTGGGTCTCCACACTTGGGTGGTAGTTTTCTTTGAAGCACCGCGGATACGTTTTCTCTTACAATTATCCTTTCATCTCCCCTCAATTTCTTCCTATTGATGCATAGGTCCTTCAAAAATTTGGCATACCAGGGTACTTGCTTAATTGCGTCAAGTAAGGGAATATTTATCTCCACCTTTCTAAACATCTCCAGAATCTCCTTTCCCTTGTCTTGCTTTTTAGGCCTTTCCAACCTGCTAGGAAAAGGTGGTGGGTTAGGCTTAACTGGAACCACTGGGGTACGTATTACCTCTTTATTTGTGTCGGGCGTTCCTTCTTCCTCAAGCTCCTTCTCAATGCGGTCCTCATTCTTGTCCTTCAGAGCCACTGGTGCTGGTCCTTCAACCTCTTTCCCACTCCTAAGGGTCATTGCACTTACATTCTTGGGATTCACCTCAGGTTGGGATGGAAGTTTTCCCTTTCCCTGGGAGTCCAGTCGGTTGACAATTGAGGCCAATTGACTCATCTGATTTTCCAAATTTTGCATACATGCCCTCATTTCTTGATTGCTGGCCTCAGTGTCCTGCTGAAATTTCATAGTGTTAGAGGCTATGGTTTTAACCATATCTTCTAAGGACATACCTGGGTTAGAGGAGGGTTGATTCTTTGGTTGATATTGTTGCTGGAAGCCCTGTTGTCTATTGAGGGTGAAATTTTGTTGCTTATTCCCCCCGTAGCTCAGATTTGGATGATCCCTCCAACCCGGATTGTATGAGTTGGAATAGGGGTCATACTGTCTATGTGGCATGGGCATGTTACCAGCCATGTTTGCTTGCTCAATTCCCTCCTCTTGTAACTGTGGGCACGAGTCAGTGGTATGACCAATGTTCGTACAAATCTCACACACTTTGGCCTACTGTACATTTCCTACAGCTATCTGTCGAACAAATGAGGTTAATTCAGATAACTGCTGTTGAATGGAATGTGAGCTTACCTCGTTGACCTTTCTCGTAGGAACATCCTCTCTTGTACCAAACTGCTGGCAGTTCTCCGTCATTCGCTCGATTAGTTCCCAAGCCTCTTGGGTAGTCTTATTCACCAGTGCGCCTCCACTTGCTGCATCAATGATATTTCTATCGTTCATCAGTAGCCCCTCGTAGAAGTACTGAATCAGCAGTTGATCACTTATTTGGTGTTGAGGGCATCGGCTGCGTAGCCTGGTGAACCTCTCCCAATATTCATACAAGGATTCCCCGTGAAATTGTTTGCTGCCACATATTTCCTTTCGCAAACTAGCAGCTCTGGATGCAGGGAAATATTTTTCAAAAATTTTTTTCTGCATCTCTGGCCACGTGGTGATAATGCCTGCAGGTAGACAGTATAACCAGTCCTTTGCCGAATCCTTGAGAGAAAAAGGGAAGGCCCTTAACTTAATTTGTTCATCAGTTACTCCCGAAAGCTTCATACTCGAACACACCACATCAAATTCCTGCATGTGTTTGTGGGGTTCCTCACCTGACAGACCATGAAAAGTAGGCAACAAATATATTAGACCAGGTTTTAATTCAAAAGCTGCATTCTCACTAAGGCGAGGGAAGGTTATGCAGAGAGGTTGTTGGGTCAAGTTTGGAGCAGCCAACTCCCGTATCGTTCGTGCATTTGCCATGGTGACTTCCTCCTGGTCCGAATCACTCGAGTGATCACTATGCAGATTTAACGATTCCCTCTCCGGATCCAGTCCTTGAGGTGCACCACTGGGTTGCTCCTCCCTGAGCTGTCTAGTCTCTTTCCTAGTTCGGCGTGCAATCTTCTCTACTTCAGGGTCAAAATTAAGTCGCCTGTACGAGAAGAACGAGGCATAAACTAGAAAAATACCAGAAATAGAGAAAGGAAGCAAGCAAAAACAAATTAGATTTAAAAAGGAACAAATAAATAACGCCAGTCCCCGGCAACGGCGCCAAAAATTGACAGGTGCCGAACCTGTGCAATAATAAATACCTGCTCAAGCAAAATATAACTTCTGTAGACAGTGAAAAGTAGGGTCGAATCCACAAGGATTAGGAATATTTGTTTCTTTTAAAATTCCAATTGGAATAAGGGGGATTTTATCAGAGTTAAACTAAAAACAATTAAATAATTCACTGGAACAAATGATTAACTAGCACGAATACGAAAAGGAATTAAATCAAGAATTTATAAAAATTCTAGCCAAGGATACAACTACTCAAGCACAGTCCAATTATCCGATCATTGATGCAAGAGAGGCTTACTCAATGTATTGATAGGCTAGTTATAGTCGTTGACGAAGTCTGACAACCAATTTTTCCTTAATTTATTGATAACCAAGGTACGACCGTTGATTACCCCTAATCAGAAAATACTCCTAGGTACGATCATAGGAATTAATCTCCCAATTGCATTAACAACTAGAAAAACCTAACCCTAATCAATAACACGCTACGAGGGTTATTTAAATTAGATTGCACGCTCCCCTGATGTGTAAACACACCAGTTGCCACTAAAATTAATCAATCAAACAATTACGGATTTAATTGACTAAATTGGCACGAGATTAATAAATCACATTGAACATCGGACCCTTGACATCCAATTAATAAATAAATCCCATGAGAACTCAAGCAGATAGCATGCAAATATAAATAAATTGAGGAACACGTGTAAACTAATTAGATCTCACAGAATTTCGGAACTGCGCCGTCGAGTTGACCTTGACTAGATTGAAGGTTTAGCCACGCCGCATAATTAAATCACCACACGAATTAAATGATTGCAACGGCATTGCCTTTTTACTAGAAAGCAAGGAATAAAAGATGTTTCCCCGTTGGGGAATATTGTCAAACACTTGGCGTGTGTCAGAGGCCAGTCAGAGAGAAAAAGAAAGAAAACTAAAAAAAACTGAACTAAAAGCTGAAACTAAAAGCTGTCCCCTTCTTCTGTACGTTGTCCCCTTTTAAAGAACCAAAAGAGAGATGACTAAAAGCTATCTAGGTGGTCCCCACACATGTGGACAAAGTCTCCAAATTGTTTCTTGTTCCAAGTGTCTCTACGTTGCTTTCTTTGAGGAGCCCCAAATGACTAAATATCTTTCACTAGCTTTGTGGTCCCCCACCAATTCAAGGGCCCAAGGGTTGAAGCCCTTAGAAGTCTCCATTTTCTCTATAAAGTCCCTCCTTTTTGGTAGTTTTCTGTTTCATTCCTAAAATTAAGTCCAGATACCAAATATAAGTAGATATCACTGATTAACATAATAAATAGCAGGGATAAAAGGGGAAATTAATAATAAAATTACTATCAAATACTGCCCTATCACTCCCTGTTAATGTCTTTGGCCGACAATCAAAAATGTCAATTAATTGGTGGTCAGGTATCAGATGTTGGTACTAAACTGCTAAATTCCCAGTTCTTCACTGCTAAATTCCACCAACGGCCTCAGTAAAAGTCTTTTTCTTTTGGTATTATCTAAAACTGGATTAAAACAAAAGAAAAAAAAAGTCCTCGGTCTTTCAGTTGGACAGCCTATCATATGGTCCCTTCTGTCACTTAATTCAGTAATTGATAACCATGTCATTGTGGAGTTGTATTATAATTTGATATTGAAGCATGTAGAATGTTTCCCTTGCTTCAAGTACTTCCATTTGGCGAATTGGGATGAATTTTTGACACGTTTGGTTACTTGGTGAAGTGAAGTGAGAATTTGACAGAAGCTTCCAAAACATGTTTTTCAGTTGTTGAACAAATCTTCTTGTTTGTCTTGTCAGGTTAATATAACAGGTTAACATAGATATAATAACCATGACTCTTTCAATAATAATCTCATACTACCATTTATCATAGTTGCCAGTCTTTCAATCTTTAGCTGTTATAGGTAATCACTTAATCCTATAATTAGAAAACTTTATTAACCAAAGTGCAGTGACACAAAGATTCTATGATGAAACAGAATTTGATTTTCTGTACAGCAAGGTTCTTTTCTTTCTTTAGCCAAAGCTTTTTCTGCTTCTGTCTATAAGACAAAATGTTTATACATATCTGGTTTCTGTCCTTTTGGTTTATATTCTTCAAATCATCTTTTCTACAATCCACCATTAGTGTATTTCACAGAAGCTCAAATGCTACTCCACTTATTAAATAAAATAAGTCCCTTGCTAGGCTCTTGCTACTAAATCATTCCGTGACCTCCTGTTTCTGAAAGGTCAACAACCAAATCTATTGTTGACTAATTAGAGCTCATTAAATTATGCACAACCTACAATTGGAAAACTATTATGTCTACATATTAAATCTGCTGTCTACTACCAAATATGTACAAGGAGTCTGAATACTAGAGAAGCAACCAAAAGCTGCCAGGTGTAACCAAGAATGTTAGAATATAAATTTTATCCTAGGGTAGAATTACTTCAGAATTACTTCAGAATCTTTGCAGTGCCAAATCTAGAGTAGAATTACTTCAGAATCTGGATTTCCATCTTTGCAGTGCCAAATCACTAACAGGGCAAATTAGGATATATATATATATATATTATTTATTTATTTATTTATTGAATCGGGGTTGAACCGGTCCGACCGGTTGAACCTCGACCCTTTCACTTCACCGGTTTACTTGACGGTCCGGGTTTTAAAACATTGCCCATCACAGTTTCTAGTTTAAGTTTATACCAAAGTATTATTTTAAACAATGACCCTATGATTCTTGCTCTGATACTATGATAAAGAAGACAACACATAGTGAAAAAATAATTGACAGACTCAGTTAGGAAGCCATCTTTGCTATATATAAGTGATAAAAGCCAACTTTGCTCAAGACATGTTGTCTATTTTTTTTAAGAAAAAAAAAATCTATAGTGCAACAACAACTTGCATTTTTCTTTCAAGCACTTCCTTAAATCCTCAAGTGTGAAGAAGCTAATTTACAACACTAGTGGAGAAAGATACCTTCCTGGTAAACGAGTCATGCAACAAACACTACAATGTGGTGCTGATGATGCACTCAATATTCCCAACCAGAATTGGCCTATTTCTTCCCCTATCTGGGGTATGGTTCAGTAATTGATGCCTCATTTACAGAGCTTGGAATTGAAATTCTTTCGGTATTAGATTGCTCAACTTCCAGCTCTTCCACAATGCTTTCCGATCCATGGCTCCGGAAAACTGCTGGACGATGTGGAGTTGGTAGGGTAATAGAGCTACTATTGAGCATATTGACCACGGAAACCATTGTAGGCCTTTTACTGACATATTCTTCAACACATAGTAAGCCTAATTGGACACATTGAATGACTTCATTTTTGGCAAAAGAATCTCCAATACTTGAATCCAGAAGAGCTAAAGGTTCGCCACGTCTCCAATGCTTCCAAACCTTTTTGAAATAATTCAACTTTTAAGGAGTTCACACATAAAATCTTCAATTTGTTCAAATCCTTGACTGCAATTGTGCAAAACCACAGAAAAATAATAAAAACAGTAGTAGAGGTTTTGCAATTCGCACTTACATAGCTTACGAGGTCTTCAGAATCTTCAGATTTTTGGAAACTACTATTCTTCTTGCCTGTAACAATTTCTAAAATAACAACCCCAAAACTGAATACATCTGACTTTATCGAAAACTGGCCCCGTCTCATATATTCAGGAGCCATGTAACCGCTGCAAGCCACAATGATTGTTATAAACAGTACTAAGATAACCCCAATGAGGCAATGAAATGGAAGTGTAGATAATTTTCAATAAAGATTCAAAGTCATATTATGTGAGAAAAGATAGTATGGGCACAAAACTTACAATGTCCCAGCAATTCTATTTGTGTTTCCTTCAGATTGATCAACTCCACAAATCTTTGCCATGCCAAAATCTGCGATCTTTGGGCTCATATTTCCATCCAATAATATATTGCTTGCTTTGAGATCGCGATGAACAATTCTTAGACGAGAATCCTCATGCAGATAAAGAAGTCCTTTTGCTATACCTCCAATGATATTGTAACGCCTTGACCAGTTCAATGATCGTTTATTTTCTGGATCTACACAAATTTAAACACAATATATTGTGCTAGCATTGAGAATTATTAAATCAATAATTCCAGAAAGCATAATCAAATAGGTAAATTACATCTTTAGCTTTTAAAATATAAATGCACTCTCAGTTTAGTTCTTAAATTTTTATTGTGGACACTTCACCCTAAAGGTTTTTAATTGTCCCACTTCAGTATAATTATTAATGAAATCATTAAAACAAATGGAATATTCCATCCCACTTTGATCATTACTTGCCATTATCCCATTAGTTTTGACAATTGAGAGAGTGATTGTGATGATATGTGACAAATGTGATGCATTAGGAGGGGAAGTATCCAAAATTAAAGTTTAAGAACTAAAGTTTGAGTGCGTCTGTGGTTTAAGGGTCTAAACTAGAATTCACACCAATTAAACATTTGTCTAGAGGCAATTTGTCCGTCATTTTCCATAAAATGGCAAGTCAAGTAAAATAGAACAAGATCACATGGAACAACAAAAAATTACTATAAGTATGTCTAGATTGAACCCACCGAAGAGAAAGTAGTCAAGGCTTTTGTTAGGAACAAATTCATAGATGAGTATCTTTTCTTCTCCTTCCAGGCAAAATCCCAATAGCTGAACTAGATTTCTGTGTTGAAGCTTTGCAACTACTACAATTTCATTTTTAAATTCTTCTGCGCCTTGCCCTGAGCTCCTTGACAGCCTTTTAACAGCTATTTCTTGCCCATTACCAAGTACACCCTGAGAAGACATGCATACTAGAATTTAATTGAAATATTAAATGTGTAGATATTCATATTCACAAAAGCAAAATATTTCATGCAAAGACCTTGTATACACGACCAAATCCACCTTCGCCAATTTTGTTATCCACAGAGAAGTTATTTGTGGCAATTTGAATTTCAGTTAAGCTATACTGTAAAGATTCGGCAGTGAAGATATCCGCAACACCATCTACACCAGAAATAAGCAAATACACTCAATTTATTTGTTCAAACAAATCTGAAGTGTTTGTAATATTAATCAATCAACTTTACCACTTGTTTCCAGTGCCATAGCAACATAACTCTTCCGCAATCTTCTTTTCAGGAAAACAAAAGCCATGATAAATAGCACAACAGCAACCCCAATTAATGGGACAGCAATTGGAAAAACTGCTCGTGGGGGTCTTCGTCCTTTGCCTGGATTAAAGGAAGTTTAATTTACTTCAAAAGTCAGCTCATAGGAGATAGACGGATAGCTATGCAAGAACACATTATTTGAAAAAATATTCTTTCAGTATCTTTAAAAGTTTTTCACTGCCTTTTCGTCTCACATACTCCATGTTGACGGTAAATAAAAAAATTTTCGACAATCAATTTTCAATCCTAGCATAATAATTGTTCTAGTTATGGATTAATAGAATTAAACTCCCCTGTGGCTTCAGTAATTTACAAACTTAGCTCTGTGCTTGATCCAAAGTACAACTACGCTTGTAAATGAGGCTGTCCAGACCCTACCGTTGGATATAATCAAATGACAACAATGCCTTACTTTAAAAAGACTTGGAAAATAAAAATTAAAACAAATGGGATAGCATTTTTAGGCACAACAATTGCTAGCAAAAAAAGCCGAAGATAATTAATTACTAAATTTAGAAAAGCTGGGTGGCAAATTAGCAAATAGGTGTTTCCCCCAGAAGAACAAGAAAGTACGTATCAGAATAGAACGAGATAAAAGACAAAGAAGTGGAGAAGAAACATTAAATATAAAGTAAAGGAAGATGCACCAATACTAAGAAGAAAGAATACAAGATAGCCAAACCGACGGTGTGGAAAGGTAAAATAAAATGAAAGAAGAAAGCACCCTCTTCGTCTCAAACCTTATTTACTCCAATTCAGATGTGAGGACTCGTAAAAACTATTATTTTTAAACCTAATTTATGGCTTAATAAATTATCTAATTGGATTTTTACCACGAGAAATATTTTCTAGTCTCATTAGACCTAAATACATGACAATATAATTTCGTCATATTTTTAAAGTGTCTCGTTTCAAAAATTATTTTTCTTAGGAGCTTGTTTAGGGAAAAGGTGAAAATACGTTTGGAGAATTTTTGCCAATTAGGAGTACAATTAGCCCGGAAATTTTGGGACATGTACAACGGCTTTAAAATAGGTAATTTTAGATTTAAGTACTTAAGTGATAGTTAATAAAATTATCGATACAAGAATTTCTTGGAGGTTTTGCGTAACAGCGTTAAAATTGTCGGTACACGTTTTCATACGCGCGGCTTTATTTGAGGGACTTTAGACCCTTATTTCGAGACAATTAAGAGTGAATAATATTTATATGAACATACGTACATTAGAGGTTTAGTGCACTAGTGAACCAAACGCGAGAGAAATCGAGCCCTAAACGCACCAAACGAGCCCTAATGAGGGTTGACTTTGGAGTGAATTGACACCACTCATTTTAATCTTCTCTTGGAAGCTAATCTTGATCAAATTTCACTCTTTCTTCTCTCACCAACAGCCGGCCAGCCTTCCCTCTCTCTCACTCCCTTGCTTCACAAATTTCTTCATCAAATTAACCACAAAACTTCAATCAATCTTCACCAAACTTGAAAACCATCTAGCAAACTACTTGGAGGTTGGATCTAGCTAACTAAAGGGCTGCATTTCACGGTTTCTTGGAGCCTCTTGAGGACCGAAAATTTCTGGTTTAAAGCACTAAGGAGGTATAACCTCATCCTACACCTTAAACTTGGATTATGATGGTAGAAATACATCTTTAAGCTATTGCATGTGTATGGATGGCTTGATATTGTTGGAAAATTTGCAAAGTGGGCTCTATGAATTCCCACACTTGGGTTGTTGCTGATTAGAGGATTAATGTTGGATTTAATGGTAGTTTAGTGGTTAAAATGATGGATTTATGGAGTATTATTGTTGGAAACTCAAAGTTGAGGTCATGACAAGAAATTTCCGAAACTGCCCCTGTTTTGTTCGGCCATGATAAGGCCAATTTTTGGTGATTTATTGGCGTGAACCTGATTTTTATATGTTATGTTATATGTGTAAAAATTTTCATTGGAAAACATTAACGTTTAGATGGGCAAATGAATTTATTCGTGAACTAGGCAAGCTGGAAAATTATTTTCGGATAACCCTGTCCAGCGGTAGCATTTTCACCATAACTTTGTCCTCCGACGTCAAAATTGAGTGCCATCAGTGACATTCGAAACTAGACATCCATACCTTTCCAACGGTATAAAATGAGTATTCTGATTCCATGTGTAGGAGCCGAACCATTCGTTTTAATATAGCTGTCCTGTCTCTCGGATCTGCTGGAATGGTTTGTAGAGGCAGCAACTTGAGGCTCAATTTCGAGCTGGTTTCTTGCCAAATTTCAGAACGTTTCCTTCTGTGAACTTTTAGTCCTATGAATTTATTTTCCAACACCATAAACCATGATCAATTCCGAGCTAAATTGACTGAGTTGTGACCAAAACAAGAGGATTGCCCTGTTTTGGAAAAACGTAATATTTGGACTGATTTGGGACAAAACCCGGGAGTGATCTTATTAATTGAAATTTTTGATGCTAAACCATTACCAAAGGTATCATGGATGTATCTTAGACCTTTATTTCACAAATGAACCATGGTTGGATAGCTTTCTTGGTTAAACGATTTGAATTGGGAAATGAAAGTCAAAAGGCAGATTGCCTTAGAAATTTTCCGGAACTTTGGATGATTAGTTATCTACCTTCCCGAGGGTATTTTTCCATGAAATTTGATAGAGAGATACCTTTCATATAGGAGTAAAATACTGCCAATTTTGGTACCAATCCAAGTTCGTTTCGATACCTAATTAAATTTCTAGTGTTGGAGGTTCAAATCTGGAAATTCTTCTCCAATCTTGAATTCCCCCAACTTTGAGCTACCGTATCTCGGTACTCGAAACTCCGATTCTTGATCCGCTTACTTTTGCTATAAACCTCACTTGCAACTCTAATTGAGTTACAAATTTCAGAGGCCGGTTTGCAACGTGTGAATCGTGCCGAATTTTCAAAGTTGGCCGAAATCCAACTTAATTCTGCCTTGTAAACCGAGTCTGTACCTTCAAGCTCATTTTTGAGCACTTTCCACTTCGATTCATGGAAAAGTGTCTTCTAGGAACTTATAGTACTTTCTAAGAGGTTTCCAACGGTATAAAGTTTTCTAATTCTCGACTTGTACCGAGTGAGTTACGATTTTTCAAAGATTCATAATAAAACTGAAATTTTCCAATTTCAAGGAAATAGAGTTTTTCAAGAACTCTTTATTCTTTTGATATTATCTAAACGTTTTATCCCCGATTTCCTAGATAAAGACTTAAATACTTTTGAACATTATCAAACCCCACTCGAACCTCGATTTACGAGTAATTGAGGTTCATTTTCACGGAATTCCCTCGATTAATGCTAGCGAACGAATTATTCCTCGATATTTGGGATGTGAATGATGAATTCACTATTATTTGCTCAGGCACACACGAGAACCTTCAAGAGGATTCCCCGGTGGACGCTTGAACTTCCCTTGACCTTACTCACACCTAATATTTGATGAGTGTCAGGTGTATGTAAACTTGTTACATGCTTAATTGTTATTAATGATTGGAAATCTTGAAAGTGGAGTCGAGTGTGTACTTTACCACACTCGTTCTCATTAGAAATGAAATTTTAATGATTGAAATGCATTGAATGAATGAAATGTATTGGTATGCTAGCTGCATACGTCGTTGAAGTGAATCTCCTCGACACACAAGTGCACATGGGGGACGCCCAAATCTCATTGGCCGACCTTGGACTCGAGCCGGCATGGGTTTGGTTGGGAACCTTGGCGAACCATGAGATATATAAGCTTGAGCTAATGAGAGGTCTTGCTTGGCATACTCGAATAGTATCGCCACAAACTAATGACAGGCGGGCCCGATACAGGGGTATGTAAGGTGAAAGGGGACAGGTTAAGTGGAGTTCTACGGACTAAACCTACCCGATTGACGGAGTATCAATTCGTGGAGGTTATTGCTCGTGCAAGTGGAACTCAGCTCCTGAGAGCTACTATATCCTTGAATTGTTTCTGTTTACTTTTCCCGCTCGAATTGTTAATTATTGCAATATTATTGCTTGACTTGTAAATTGAGATTGTTATTTGAGCAATATGCTTGCATGTGTGTTCTTGGCCTCACGAGCGTTTTGCTCACCCTGTAGATTTGTTTTCCTTAACAGGACTGGATCCGGGGACGTATTGGAGAAACCCTCTTGATGTACTTTTGTTTAGGGTTTCTATCATCATTTTGTCTATGCCTCTTGGTTTTGGGTTGTACTTTTGTATTTGGAATGTAGCATTTGGGCATGAGATGAATTTGGGTTTAAAGTTGTATTTTGAACAACCGATGTACGGGTTGGATAATAGATGACCATGGTTAACTTGAACGCTTCCGCATCACTGTGTTTATGTTTTTGTACGTACTATTAGATTAGTTATAAGCTTGAATGTTTTGTGTGAGTCCTGGCGAGAGCTGGGCAGGCGTCCCGCAGATACCCTTTGGTTCGCCTTAGGGAGAAGTGGGGGCGTCACAGTTGGTATCAGAGCGCTAGGTTAGCGCTAGGTTAGAGATCTATATGTGAGACATATTGGATACTCTACCCTTAGAACCTGAGACCGGATAGTTAAGTTATACTTTAAAGGGTATTTGGGACATACTAGTGATCGGGTTAGGCATGCATAAACGACGTTTGAACTAGATAGTGATTTAAATTTCTAACCCGAAAAGTGCTATTATTTTGCAGGGATGGAAAATGGAAATGGAGTTCCGGCAGCTAACGGGGATGGCCATGCGAATGGTCATGTAGTGCCTCCTAGGCCTATCTATTACCGAGCTTTAGCTGGGGGAGCTCGTGTACGCTACTCGCCTGATCCTCGATACCCCCGATGTGCTTGTAGGGTGACTTTTGCTTACCCAAATCATGTTGTACTGGCCTTGGACGACGAGCGTCGTCAGTTGGTGACTGCCAACTTGGACTTACAGGCTGAGGTGGACGAGCTACGACAGATGGTGAGTGCTCAGGGCGAGAGGGTCGCCGAGCTTGAGGAGGTGATTGAGGGCGAGGTTGCCACATCTGCTGTGGTTAATGAGGAGCTCCGGAGCACTAGAGCTCAGCTTACTAGACTGAGAGAGGAGGTCCGTAGTCAGGCTTCCGATATTGTAGCTGATGCCACTAGACTAGTCGATGAGGCTATGGGGGTAGCTCAGGACTCTGAGGAGGATCCGGAGGAGGACCCTGAGGAGGAGGTTCCTCCTGATAGTCCTACTGTGGACTAGGTCTAGGCAGTTTGACCACTCTTTTGACTCTTTTGACCAGTATAGCTAGAATTAGCTGGGGTGATGCTAAGTGCTGAGGCCATTGTATTTTGCATGACTGTGTGGCTTATTTTGACGCATTTGCTCTTACTTTAGTCTTCTGTGACTAAAAGTACTTCTGTGGCACCTGTGTGCTATATTTTTGTGACTACCCCATGACTTGCTAATTGTATGAACTTGATATGTTAATGAATGTAAATTATTGTTAATTTCAATATTTTCTTGATCGGCTCCTGCTCTTTACTTTGCACCGCATAATTTATTTATTTATTTCTTGCATTAGGCACGCCTAAGTTATGGAAGGGCTAAGAAGGGGTCGAAGCCGTGGGCGGGGGACTAGACCGGCCCAACCTCAGGGGAATGACCAGGGATCGGCAACTGGACCGAACCAAGGCCAGGAAAATATAGAGGGTAATCAAGTGGCTACTGCCATTAACAGGATGACGGATATCCTAGAGCGTTTAGCTGATAGACAAGGACATGGACCATTTAACCAGCTTGGGCGTCAGGAAAGAGGAGAGGATAGAGCCCTAAAGAGATTCTTAAAATTTAACCCGCCTAAGTTCCTTGGCGAGCCTGATCCTGAGGTCGCGGAGAATTGGTTAGAAAGGATGATCAACATATTCGCTGCTTTAGATTACACTGAGGATAGGCGAGTGAACTTTGCTGCTTTCCAATTTGAGGGAGTAGTCCGTGCTTGGTGGGATCTGATAAAAGGAAAATGGGAAAGGGCTCAAACCCCTTGGATTTGGGAGAATTTCACAAGGGAGTTTAATGAAAAGTTTCTTCCGCCCTTAATCCAAGAGAAGAGGGAGGATGAATTTATTAAGTTGAAACAAGGAACCCTTACTGTAGCAGAGTATGAAGGGAAGTTCACTAAACTTTCCAAATACGCTCCCGAGTTAGTAGCCAATGAACGGAGGAGGATTAGAAGGTTTGTACAGGGACTTAATGTGGAACTTCAGGAGGGCCTGGCTGCAGCCCAAATCTCTACCCTTACTGAGACTTTAGAGAAAGCGCAAAGGGTTGAGAATGTAAGATCTCAAGTGAGGGATTTCCACAACAGAAAAAGGAATTTTCCTAGTCGCACTTCTGGGCAGACTAGTAAGAATGTACACCCTTCTAAAATGGGAAGAGGGGAAGGAGGAACGAGAACTGCTGGAGCTTCTAGGGGAGCTCTATCTAGAGGAGGTCGTAGCGGGACGACTCAAGTTAGGGGGGCACCTTCTGTTGGATCGACTGTGACCCCTCAAGTTACATGTGGATATTGTGGTAAACCCAACCATTCTGAGAACGATTGCTGGAGAAAGTTGGGAAAATGTTTATTTTGTGGTAGTACGGAACATCAAGTCGCCAATTGTCCAAAATCACCAAAGACAGGGGGAAATGCTCAAAGGCCAGAAAAGTCAACTTCTAAGCAGACCAGTGCCGGAGGGAGCCGACCGAAAGTACCGGCCAGGGTTTATGCGCTGGATTATCAACAAGTTCCTGAGGCAATTGAGGTGGTAGAAGGTACAATCCCAATCTTTCATCGTTTAGCTAGGATTTTAATTGATCCGGGTGCAACTCATTCTTTTGTAAACCCTAACTTCATGAATGGAATAGACTTGAAACCAATTAAGTTACCATATGACTTGGAGGTTAAAACACCTACTGGAGACAAAAGCTTAATTGCTAATCTGGAGTACAGGAATAGTGAAATCTATGTAGGGGAACGAAAATTATGGGCCGATTTGATCGGTTTGACGATTAAGGGATACGATGTAATCTTGTGACCGTTATAATGTTCAATTAAACTGTAGGACGAAAATTGTAGAGTTGCATATTCCAGGTGAAACAACCCTGAAACTGGATGTAAGGGGTAGATTAGCTTCGTCTGCACTTATTTCAGGAATTCGAGCTAGAAAATTATTAAGTAAAGGAGCTCAAGGGTATTTGGCTTTTCTTATTAACACTCCTAGTGATAAGGTGAATTTGGAAGACACACCAGTAGTAAAGGATTTTTCAGATGTTTTTCCTGAAGAATTAGAGTCTCTACCCCCGGAACGGGAAATAGCTTTTAAAATTGATGTAGATCCGGGAACAGCATCTATCTCAAGGACACCATATAGGATGGCTCCCGCTGAATTGAAGGAATTGAAGTTACAATTACAGGATTTGTTGGAACGGGATTTTATACGAGAGAGTGATTCCCCGTGGGGAGCCCCAGTTTTGTTTGTAAAGAAGAAAGATGGGAGTTTGAGGTTATGTATAGATTATCGAGACTTAAATGATGTTACGATTAAGAATAAATACCCGCTACCCCACATTGATGAACTGTTTGACCAATTGCAAGGAGCTGTAGTATTCTCAAAATTGGATTTGAGACAGGGTTATTACCAGTTAAGGATTTTGGAGAAGGACATACCCAAGACTGCTTTTAACTCGAGATATGGGCATTTTGAGTTTGCCGTGATGCTATTTGGGTTAACAAATGCTCCTGCTGCTTTTATGGATTTAATGCATAGGGTTTTTAAGCCCTATTTGGACCAATTTGTAGTGGTGTTCATTGATGATATTTTGGTATATTCTAAAAATGTGGAGGATCATGAAAAGCATTTGAGAATTATTTTGCAAACTTTAAGGAAACATCAACTATACGCTAAATTTAGTAAGTGTGAGTTCTGGTTACAAGAAGTGACTTTCTTGGGACACATAATTTCTGAGAATGGGATTAAAGTGGATCCAGCTAAAGTTGAAGCTGTTTCGAAATGGAAACGACCGAAAAACCCTACCGAGGTTCGGAGTTTTGTTGGATTAGCAGCGTATTACCGGAGATTCATTCAAGATTTTTCAAAAATTGCTGGACCCATGACTGAATTGACCAAGAAAAACGGGAAGTTTATATGGAATCCTAAGTATGAGGAAAGTTTTCAGGAATTGAAAGGACGGCTGACAAGGGCACCTGTGTTAGCTTTGCCAAATGGAAAGGATAGTTTTGTGGTTTACACAGACGCTTCTAAGGAAGGATTGGGGTGTGTTCTAATGCAAAATGACAGGGTGATAGCATATGCCTCTAGGAAATTGAAACCGCGTGAAGGAAATTACCCGACTCATGATTTGGAGTTAGCAGCTGTGATTTTTGCTTTAAAGAAATGGAGGCATTACCTGTATGGAGTGACATTTGAGGTTTTTACAGACCACAAAAGCTTTAAGTACTTATTTTCTCAAAAGGAACTGAATTTGAGGCAGCGTAGATGGAATGGAATTTTTGGAAGACTATGACTGTACGATTAAATACCATCTAGGGAAAGCTAATGTAGTGGCTGATGTTTTGAGTCGTCAAGTACAGATGGCTGGATTGATGATTAAGGAATTTGAATTGTTGGAAGAAGTTAGTCAGTGGAATCCTCGACTGGAACCGAGGAAAGTAATTTTGGGGAGCATTGTATTGAATTCTCCTTTGATGGAACGTATCAAGGAATCCCAAGGAAAGGACACTGAAGTACAGAAATGGTCAGAAAAGGTTAAAAAGGCGGACAAATCGGATTTTCACTTGGGACCGAACGGTGTATTGAGATTTCGAAATCGGGTAGTTGTGCCAAAGGATGAAGGGCTTAGAAAAGAAATTTTAGAAGAGGCACACCGATCAAAGTTTACAGTACATCCAGGAGGGAATAAAATGTACCAGGATTTGAAGAGTCTTTATTGGTGGGAAAATATGAAGAAAGAGATCACCCAATTTGTCCAAACATGCTTAATTTGTCAACAGGTTAAAGCCGAACATCAGAAACCATCAGGGCTTTTGCAACCTCTAGAAATACCTGAGTGGAAATGGGAGAATATCACTATGGATTTTGTATCGGGGTTACCAAGAACACAGAAAGGCCATGATGCGATTTGGGTAATCGTAGATAGATTGACCAAATCAGCTCATTTTCTGCCGATTAATATGAAATATCTATTGGAGAAGTTGGCCAGGTTGTATTTGGATGAGATCATTAGGTTGCATGGAATACCTGTCAGTATCGTATCGGATAGAGATCCAAGATTTGTTTCGAGGTTCTGGCAAAAGATGCAAGAAGTATTAGGGACTAAATTGAACTTTAGTACCACTTACCATCCCCAGACGGATGGACAGTCGGAGAGGACAATTCAAACTCTTGAGGACATGTTACGGACTTGTGTTCTGGACTTTGGAGAGAGTTGGAGTAAGTTTTTGACTTTAGTGGAATTTGCCTACAATAATAGTTTCCACTCTTCTATTCAGATGGCCCCGTATGAGGCACTTTATGGTAGGAGATGTAGGTCTCCAATTTGTTGGGATGAAGTAGGTGAACGAAAAATTTTAGACCCGACTACCGTGTCTTGGATTGAGGAAGCTAATGAAAAGGTAAAGTTAGTACGGCAAAGGATTCAAACTGCTCAAAGTAGACAAAAGAGTTATGCCGATAATCGAAGAAAGGATTTGGAGTTCACTGTTGGAGATATGGTATTTCTCAAGATTACGCCTTTAAAAGCAAGCTTGATGTCCGGAAAAGGGAAGAAACTACAACCAAGGTTTGTAGGGCCTTATAAGATTATTCAACGAGTTGGGAATGTAGCCTATAAGTTGAAATTACCACCGAGCTTATCTCGAATTCATAATGTGTTCCATGTGTCCATGCTTAAGAAATATCATCCAGACCCCTCTCATGTTTTACAACCGGAGAATATTGAGATCGATGAAACCCTGACCTATGAGGAGAGACCGGTAAAACTTCTGGATCGAAAGGTGAAGGAATCGAGGAACAAGCAGATACCACTAGTGAAAGTTCTATAGAAGAACCACGGAGTAGAGGAAGCAACATGGGAAGTTGAAGAGACAATCAGAGAGAAGTATCCAGACTTGTTCATCAACCAAGATAAATTTCGAGGACGAAATTTTCTTAAGGGGGAGAGGATGTGAGGACTCGTAAAAACTATTATTTTTAAACCTAATTTATGGCTTAATAAATTATCTAATTGGATTTTTACCACGAGGAATATTTTCTAGTCTCATTAGACCTAAATACATGACAATATAATTTCGTTATATTTTTAAAGTGTCTCGTTTCAAAAATTATTTTTCTTAGGAGCTTGTTTAGGGAAAAGGTGAAAATATGTTTGGAGAATTTTTGCCAATTAGGAGTACAATTAGCCCGAAAATTTTGGGACATGTACAACGGCTTTAAAATAGGTAATTTTAGATTTAAATACTTAAGTGATAGTTAATAAAATTATCGTTATAAGAATTTCTTGGAGGTTTTGCGTAATAGCGTTAAAATTGTCGGTACGCGTTTTCATACGCGCAGCTTTATTTGAGGGACTTTAGACCCTTATTTCGAGACAATTAAGAGTGAATAATATTTATATGAACATAAGTACATTAGAGGTTTAGTGCACTAGTGAACCAAACGCGAGAGAAATCGAGCCCTAAACGAACCAAACGAGCCCTAATGAGGGTTGACTTTGGAGTGAATTTACACCACTCATTTTAATCTTCTCTTGGAAGCTAACCTTGATCAAATTTCACTCTTTCTTCTCTCACCAACAGCCGGCCAGCCTTCCCTCTCTCTCACTCCCTTGCTTCACAAATTTCTTCATCAAATAAACCACAAAACTTCAATCAATCTTCACCAAACTTGAAGACCATCTAGCAAACTACTTGGAGGTTGGATCTAGCTAACTAAAGGGCTGCATTTCACGGTTTCTTGGAGCCTCTTGAGGACCAAAAATTTCTGGTTTAAAGCACTAAGGAGGTATAACCTCATCCTACACCTTAAACTTGGATTATGATGGTAGAAATACATCTTTAAGCTATTGCATGTGTATGGATGGCTTGATATTGTTGGAAAATTTGAAAAGTGGGCTCTATGAATTCCCAAACTTGGGTTGTTGCTGATTAGAGGATTAATGTTGGATTTAATGGTAGTTTAGTGGTTAAAATGATGGATTTATGGAGTATTATTGTTGGAAACTCAAAGTTGAGGTCATGACAAGAAATTTCCGAAACTGCCCCTGTTTTGTTCGGCCATGATAAGGCCAATTTCTGGTGATTTATTGGTGTGAACCTGATTTTTATATGTTATGTTATATGTGTAAAAATTTTCATCCGAAAACATTAACGTTTAGATGGGCAAATGAATTTATTCGTGAACTAAGCAAGCTGGAAAATTATTTTCGGATAACCCTGTCCAGCGGTAGCATTTTGACCATAACTTTGTCCTCCGACGTCAAAATTGAGTGCCGTTAGTGGCATTTGAAACTAGACATCCATACTTTTCTAACGGTATAAAATGAGTATTCTGATTCCATGTGTAGGAGCCGAACCATTCGTTTTAAGATAGCTGTCCTGTCTCTCGGATCTGCTGGAATGGTTTGTAGAGGCAGCAACTTGAGGCTTAATTTCGAGCTGGTTTCTTGCAAAATTTCAGAACGTTTCCTTCTGTGAACTTTTAGTCCTATGAATTTATTTTCCAACGCCATAAACCATGCTCAATTCCGAGCTAAATTGACTGAGTTGTGACCAAAACAAGAGGACTGCCCTGTTTTGGAAAAACGAAATATTTGGACTGATTTGGGACAAAACCCGGGAGTGATCTTATTAATTGAAATTTTTGATGCTAAACCATTACCAAAGGTATCATGGATGTATCTTAGACCTTTATTTCACAAATGAACCATGGTTGGATAGCTTTCTTGGTTAAACGATTTGAATTGGGAAATGAAAGTCAAAAGGCAGATTGCCTTAGAAATTTTCCGGAACTTTGGATGATTAGTTAACTACCTTTCCGAGGGTATTTTTCCCTGAAATTTGATAGAGATATACCTTTCATATAGGAGTAAAATACTGCCAATTTTGGTACCAATCCAAGTTCGTTTCGATACCTAATTAAATTTCTAGTGTTGGAGGTTCAAATCTGGAAATTCTTCTCCAGTCTTGAATTCCCCCAACTTTGAGCTACCGTATCTCGGTACTCGAAACTCCGATTCTTGATCCGCTTGCTTTGCTATAAACCTCACTTGCAACTCTAATTGAGTTACAAATTTCAGAGGCCGGTTTGCAACGTGTGAATCGTGCCGAATTTTCAAAGTTGGCCGAAATCCAACTTAATTCTACCTTGTAAACCGAGTCTGTACCTTCAAGCTCATTTTTGAGCACTTTCCACTTCGATTCATGGAAAAGTGTCTTCTAGGAACTTATAGTACTTTCTAAGAGGTTTCTAACGGTATAAAGTTTTCCAATTCTTGACTTGTGCCGAGTGAGTTACGATTTTTCAAAGATTCATAATAAAACTGAAATTTTCCAATTTCAAGGAAATACAGTTTTTCAAGAACTCTTTATTCTTTTGATATTATCTAAACGTTTTATCCCCGATTTCCTAGATAAAGACTTAAATACTTTTGAACGTTATCAAACCCCACTCGAACCTCGATTTACGAGTAATTGAGGTTCATTTTCACGGAATTCCCTCGATTAATGCTAGCGAACGAATTATTCCTCGATATTTGGGATGTGAATGATGAATTCACTATTATTTGCTCAGGCACACACGAGAACCTTCAAGAGGATTCCCCGGTGGACGCTTGAACTTCCCTTGACCTTACTCACACCTAATATTTGATGAGTGTCAGGTGTATGTAAACTTGTTACATGCTTAATTGTTATTAATGATTGGAAATCTTGAAAGTGGAGTCGAGTGTGTACTTTACCACACTCGTTCTCATTAGAAATGAAATTTTAATGATTGAAATGCATTGAATGAATGAAATGTATTGGTATGCTAGCTGCATACGTCGTTGGAGTGAATCTCCTCGACACACAAGTGCACATGGGGGACGCCCAAATCTCATTGGCCGACCTTGGACTCGAGCCGGCATGGGTTTGGTTGGGAACCTTGGCGAACCATGAGATATATAAGCTTGAGCTAATGAGAGGTCTTGCTTGGCATACTCGAATAGTATCGCCACAAACTAATGACAGGCGGGCCCGATACAGGGGTATGTAAGGTGAAAGGGGACAGGTTAAGTGGAGTTCTACGGACTAAACCTACCCGATTGACGGAGTATCAATTCGTGGAGGTTATTGCTCGTGCAAGTGGAACTCAGCTCCTGAGAGCTACTATATCCTTGAATTGTTTCTGTTTACTTTTCCCGCTCGAATTGTTAATTATTGCAATATTATTGCTTGACTTGTAAATTGAGATTGTTATTTGAGCAATATGCTTGCATGTGTGTTCTTGGCCTCACGAGCGTTTTGCTCACCCTGTAGATTTGTTTTCCTTAACAGGACTGGATCCGGGGACGTATTGGAGAAACCCTCTTGATGTACTTTTGTTTAGGGTTTCTATCATCATTTTGTCTATGTCTCTTGGTTTTGGGTTGTACTTTTGTATTTGGAATGTAGCATTTGGGCATGTGATGAATTTGGATTTAAAGTAGTATTTTGAACACCCGATGTACGGGTTGGATAATAGATGACCATGGTTAACTTGAACGCTTCCGCATCACTGTGTTTATGTTTTTGTACTTGTGACTATTAGATTAGTTATAGGTTTGAATGTTTTGCGTGAGTCCTGGCGAGAGTTGGGCAGGCGTCCCGCAGATACCCTTTGGTTCGCCTTAAGGAGAAGTGGGGGCGTCACATCAGATCTATTACAACTGCCACCGCAATCACCATAACCACCTCCTCATTTTAACGTACTTACTCCCATTCAATTCCCCTTGTATACTCTTTAGGGTAGAATTTGTTAGTAATTTTATTATTTATTTCCCCTTGTATTCCTGATAAATTTTATGTTAATTGCTGATATTTACTCATATTTGGTATCTGAACTTAATTTCAGGAATGAAGCATAAAACTACCAAAAAGGAGGGATTTTATGGAGAATATGAAGACTTCTAAGGGCTTCAATCCTTGGGCCCTTGGATTGGTGGGGACCACAAAGTTATAAGTCATTTGGGCTCTTCAAAGAAAGCTACGTAAGGAGACTTGGAACAAGAAGTACTTGGGAGGCTTTGTCCACATGTGTGGGGACCACCTAGATAGCTTTAGTCTATCTTTCTTTTGTCTCTTAAATAGGGATAACGTAGGGAAGGAAGACATCTCTAGTTTTAGTTTTTCTTTTAGTTTTAGTTTTTAGCTTAGTCTTTAGTTTTTTTCTTTTCCTTCTCCTGACTGGCCTCTGACACACGCCAGGTGTTCGACAATATTCCCCAACGGGAAAAACACCTTTTATTCCTTACTTCCCAATAGAAAACGGAATGCCTTTGTAATTTATTAATTCGTGTGGTGATTTCATTATGCGGCGTGGCTAAGCCTTCCATCTAGTCAAGGGTCAACTCGACGGCGCAGTCCCGAAAATCTGTGAGATCTAATTAGTTTTCACGTGTTCCTTAATTTATTAATATTTGCACGTTGTCTGCTTGACTTTTCATGGGATTATTTTATTAATTGGATGTCAAGGGCCCGATGTTCAATGTGATTTATTAATCTCGTGCCAATTTAGTCAATTAAATCCGTAATTGTTTGATTGATTAATATTAGTGGCAACTGGTGTGTTTACACATTAGGGGAACGTGCGATCTAATTTAAATAACTCTCGTAGCGTGTTATTGATTAGGGCTAGGTTTTTCTAGTTATTAATGCAATTGGAAAATTACTTCCTATGGTCGTACCTAGGAGTATTTGCTGATTAGGGGTAATCAACGGTCGTACCTTGGTTATCAATAATTTAAGGAAAAATTGGTCGTCAGACTATAACTAGCCTATTAATACATTAAGTGAACATCTCTTGCATCAATGATCGGATGATTGGACTGTGCCAGAGTAGTTGCATCCTTGGCTAGAATTTATTTATTCTTGATTTAATTCCTGCTAAATTTGTGCTAGTTAATTATTTATTTTTAGTTGGATTGTTTAATTATTTTTAGTTGCCTATCCGTGGAATCCCCCTCTTACCAATTGGATTTTAAAAGAGACAAATATCTCCAGTCCCTGAGGAGACGACCCTATTTGCCACTGTCTATTATTTAGTAAATTTCATCAATTAATCAATTCTGGTATATCGGATTCAGCAAACTCTTCGGGAACAGGGTGAATCAAGTAACCCATTGCACACCTAGAGTCCCTGCTCCAGTACCTAGGATTAATTATTGACTGCTTTTAGTGGTAGCTAGGTTCTATATTTATTATTATTATTGCACAGGCTGACGACCTGTCAATTTTTGGCGCCGTTGCCGGGGACTGGCATTATTATTTGTTTCTTTTTAAATTCATTTTTTTTTGTCCTAATCTTCTGGTTTTCTTCTAGTGTATGCCTCGATCTTCTCGTACAGGTGATTTGACTTTTGACCCTGAGGTAGAGAAGACCGCGCGTAGAACGAGGAAGGAAACCAGACAGCTCAGAGAGGAGCACTCTAGTGCTACATCTCAGATACCTGAGTCAGGAGTCGAACCAACAGATTCATTTGGTGGCACCTCGAGTGACTCGGAGCAAGAAGAAATCCCCATGGCTAATGCACGAACATTAAGGGAGTTGGCTGCCCCTAATTTAAATCAGCAGCCTTTATGCATTACTTTCCCGAGTTTGAGTGAAAACACTTCATTTGAGTTAAAATCTGGTCTGATTTCTCTTTTACCCTCTTTTCATGGTTTACCAGGTGAGGAGCCGTATAAGCATTTGCAGGAGTTTGATGTCGTGTGCAACAGTATGAAGCCCCCGGGCATTACAGAAGAGCAGATAAAAATGAGGGCATTTCCCTTCTCCTTGAAAGATTCTGCGAAGGACTGGCTGTACTACCTGTCACCAGGTAGCATCACCACGTGGGACCAATTGAAGAAAAATTTTTTGGATAAATACTTTCCTGCGTCCAGGGCTGCAAGTCTGAGGAAAGAAATTTGTGGAATCAAACAGCATCCAGGGGAGTCACTCTATGAGTATTGGGAACGGTACAAGAACTTGTTGCACAGGTGCCCCCAACACCAAATAAGTGAGCAGTTGATCATACAGTATTTTTATGAGGGGCTCATTTTCGGGGACAGGAGCATAATTGATGCTGCAAGTGGAGGGGCACTGGTGAACAAAACCCCTCAAGAAGCACGGGAGTTGATAGAGAGGATGGCAGAGAATTCACAACAATTCGGTACGAGAGAGGATTGTCCAATACGCAGGGTGAATGAGGTAGAGACACCCTCCATGCAGCAGCAGCTAACTGAGTTGACCGCGTTTGTTAGGCAACAGGCTGTGAGAAATGCATCACAAGCCAGGGTATGCGGGGTTTGCACTGGTATAGGTCACTCTGCAGATATGTGCCCAATGATTCAGGAAGAAACTGCAGAACAGGTGAACATGGCTGACCACGCGCCCGCGCCAAGGAAGCAGTACGACCCTTACTAAAGCACCTACAACCCCGGGTGGAGAGATCATCCCAACCTCAGTTATGGAGGGAATAGGCAACCCAATTTTACACCGAACAGGCAGTCTAACTTTGTGCCAAATAAGCCACCAGGGTACCAGCAGCAATACCAATCCCGACCACCTCCGCCCCCAAGTTCTGGTCCATCTTTGGAGGAGATGATGAAACAAATGATGACAACCATGGCGCAAAATCAACAAATGATGACAACCATGGTGCAAAATCAGCAAAGGACGGACTCCGAAATGCAGGATATAAGGATTCAGATAAGTCAAATGGCCACAACAATCAACCGTTTGGATTCCCAGAACCAAGGTAAATTGCCATCTCAGCCCGAATTAAATCCGAAGAACGTGAGCGCAATGACCCTAAGGAGTGGGAAGAAAATTCAGGGGCCTGAACCTGTGATCCCTAAGGATAAAGATGAGAAAAAGATCGAAAATGAGCTTGAAAGGGAGGACAGCAATGGTGCAGATCTAAAGGTACTTCCCGACCCAGTAATTACAGCTAAAACTAACCCGCCTCCTTTTCTTAGCAGGTTGGAAAAATCAAAAAAGCAGGATAAGGAAAAGGAGATTTTGGAGGTTTTCCGCAAGGTTGAGATAAATATCCCCATGTTAGACGCAATCAAACAAATATCAAAATATGCCAAATTCCTAAGGGACTTGTGTGTCAACCGAAGGTGATTGAGGGGAGATGAACGGGTTATTGTTGGGGAGAATGTGTCAGCGGTCCTGCAGAGAAAGCTTCCACCCAAGTGCGGGGACCCAGGTATGTTTACTATCCCCTGTAGGATAGGGAACACTGTGATTAGAAGGGTCATGTTGGACTTGGGAGCATCAATTAATGTCATGCCTAAATCTATATATGCTTCTCTAAAGCTAGGTCCATTAAAAGAAACTGGAATAATCATTCAATTAGCTGACCGCACTAATGCATATCCTGATGGGTTGGTTGAAGATGTGTTAGTGAAAGTTAATGATTTGGTGTTTCCAGCTGATTTTTATGTACTTGATATGGATGATGATCACTCCCCCGATCCCTCACCTTTGT
Organism: Coffea arabica; assembly: GCF_036785885.1. NCBI lineage: Eukaryota > Viridiplantae > Streptophyta > Magnoliopsida > Gentianales > Rubiaceae > Coffea > Coffea arabica. The sequence goes on along the minus strand of NC_092318.1, from coordinate 39,391,434 downwards.
TGTTAGGTAGACCCTTTATGAGCACAGCACAAACAAAAATTGATGTTAATAAGGGTACCTTATCCATGGAATTTGATGGGGAAACTGTGCACTTTAATATCTTTGATACTATGAAATATCTCTCAAACTCCAACTTTAGCTCAGTTTTCTCTGTGAGTGCTATTGACCCTGCGGTGCAGGAAGTATTTGAAACTGTTGGCAGGGATGAGTTGGAGGTAGTTTTGACCAAGCACCTCGAGTTGGAAACAACTCCTGAGGTGGAGTGGAGTGAAGATCTAAAATGTACAATAGGTGCATTACACTCATTGCAGACCACCACGAAAAGGTATGAAGTCTTACCTATTTTTACTCCCGAACCTCACCAGAGGGTATTGCCATCTGTGGTGCAGGCACCTGTACTGGAGTTGAAACCTCTACCAGAGCACCTGAAATATGCATATCTGGGTGATAATGAGACACTCCCGGTGATTATCTCATCGGCACTGTCAAAAACTCAGGAGGAGAAACTGATCCGGGTCCTTAGAGAGCATAAAGAGGCGATAGGTTGGACAATTGCGGACATTAAGGGAATCAGCCCGGCCATCTGTATGCACCGGATTAGACTAGATGAGGATGCCAAACCTGTACGACAGGCTCAAAGGAGGCTTAACCCCCTCATGATGGAGGTGGTGAAGAAGGAAATTTTGAAATTGTTAGATGTGGGGATTATTTTTGTAATATCAGATAGCCCTTGGGTGAGCCCGGTCCAGGTAGTCCCAAAGAAGGCAGGAGTGACGGTAGAGGCCAACCAAACGGGTGAGCTCGTGCTAGTGCGCAAACCCACTGGATGGAGGCAGTGTATAGACTACCGTAGGCTAAATGCCGTCACTAAAAAGGACCATTTTCCTCTCCCTTTCATTGACCAGATGGTTGAACGTCTAGCTTGTAGGGCTTACTATTGCTTTTTGGATGGATTTTGAGGATATTTTCAGATAGCAATTGCACCAGAGGATCAAGAGAAGACAACCTTCACGTGCCCGTTCGGGACCTTTGCCTATAGACGAATGCCATTCGGGTTGTGCAATGCACCTGTAACATTCCAGAGGTGTATGGTAAGTATTTTTTCTTAATATGTGGAGAAAATTATTGAAGTTTTTATGGATGATTTCAGTGTGTATGGTGATAGCTTTGATACATGTCTAGATAACCTGAGATTGATCCTAATAAGGTGTATAGAAACTAATCTTGTGCTTAATTGGGAAAAATGTCATTTTATGGTTGAACACGGGATAGTCCTGGGTCATATTGTATCGTCTAAGGGCATCGAGGTTGACAAGGCTAAAATAGACATTATATCTGCATTACCTTACCCCGCGAATGTGCGGGAGGTGCGTTCTTTTCTTGGACATGCAGGTTTTTATCGAAGGTTCATCAAGGATTTTTCAAAAATTGGAGCCCCGTTGTTCCAACTCTTACAAAAGGAGGTGACCTTCGAATTCGATGACAAATGTGAGAAAGCATTCGACAAGTTGAAAGAATTGTTGACTTCACCCCCAATTATCCAACCCCCTGACTGGAGTCTACCATTTGAGATCATGTGCGATGCCAGTGATCACGCCGTAGGGGCTGTATTGGGGCAAAGAGTAGGGAAGGCAGCTCACGTCATCTACTATGCATCCCGAGCATTGAATGGAGCCCAATTGAATTACTCCACCACTGAGAAGGAGCTTCTTGCAGTTGTTTTTGCTCTAGAAAAATTCAGGTCATATCTGTTAGGTGCTAAAGTGATTGTATTTTCTGATCATGCAGCATTAAGGTACCTGATGACCAAGAAAGATGCAAAGCCAAGGCTCATCAGGTGGATATTGCTACTACAGGAATTTGACCTGGAAATAAGGGATAAAAGAGGCTCAGAGAATTTAGTAGCTGACCATCTGAGTCGTATACCCGTTGGAGAGGACAAGGAACCATTGAGGGATGCATTCCCTGAAGAGCATTTATTTTCTTTAAATTCTCAATTGTCTTGGTATGCCGATCTGGTCAATTATTTGGTAACTGGTAGTTTTCCTGCAGGTTGGCCAAAATCGAAGAGGGATAAATTGAAGAGCGACGCCAAGTATTTTATTTGGGATGACCCGTACCTGTGGAAGAGATGTGCGGATCAGGTGATGAGGAGATGTGTAAGTGAAATGGAATTTCAATCGATTTTAGCTTTTTGTCATACTCTTGCCTGTGGAGGTCATTTTGGACCCAAGAGGACTGCTCATAAGGTTTTAGAAAGTGGATTTTATTGGCCTTCATTATTTAAGGATGCCTATGTGTTTTGTAAGTCATGTGATCGCTGTGAAAGGGTAGGTAATATAACCCGTAGGGATCATATGCCCCAAGTCCCGTTGATTTTTGTTGAAATTTTTGATGTCTGGGGTATAGATTTCATGGGGCCTTTTCCTACTTCATTTGGTTTTTTGTATATTTTGCTGGCAGTTGATTATGTGTCTAAATGGGTGGAGGCTAAGGCCACTCGAACTAATGACTCGAAAGTAGTTGCAGATTTTATCAGGTCTAATATTTTTGTGCGATTTGGAATGCCAAGAGCTATTGTCAGTGATAGGGGAACGCACTTCTGCAACAGAACCATAGCTGCGTTATTTCGCAAGTATGGTGTACTCCACAGGGTCTCAACGTCGTACCACCCTCAGACCAATGGTCAAGCGGAGGTGTCGAATCGGGAGATTAAGTCTATCTTGGAGAAAATGGTGCGCCCCGATAGGAAAGATTGGAGTCAACGGTTGGAAGATGCACTCTGGGCCTATCGGACGACATACAAGACCCCTATAGGAATGTCACCGTACAGGTTGGTATTTGGGAAGCCGTGTCATCTTCCAGTGGAGTTCGAGTATAAAGCATTCTGGGCGGTTAGGCAATGCAATATGGATATTGAGGAGGGCGGAATCCAAAGAAAGTTACAGTTACAGGAGTTGGAGGAGATTCGCAATGAAGCCTATGAGAATGCGATAATTTATAAGGAGAAAAATAAGATTTTTCATGACCAACAGATCTCAAGGAGGACATTCGAGTGTGGGCAAAAAGTTCTACTATACCACTCCAAATTGAAATTATTTCCAGGTAAATTACGTTCTCGTTGGATTGGCCCTTTTGTTGTGACTAATGTCTTTCATTATGGTGCAGTGGAGATCCAAAGTTTGAAAACTGAGAAGAAATTTGTAGTGAATGGTCACCGCCTCAAGCCATATTATGAAGGTTTTCCAACTGAACGGGTGGAGATGATGCACTTGGGGGACTCGATTAGCTTAGTTTAAGCAAAGTTTTGGACAATGTCTAGCCCAAGACGTTAAAGAAAGACGCTTTTGGGAGGCAACCCAAGACTATTTGTTTCAGTTTTCATGCATTTTTGAAGTTTTAGTTAAGTGTTAGTGTCAATTAATAGTTTGATGTTTGGTGGCAGGAAATTAGTAGTTAGACGTGCCCACGCCAGGTGGTCACGCCTGAGGGAAAGAACTTTTCGTTCAGGATCTGCGGACTCTATGGCAGTTAGACGTGCCCACGCCAGGTGGTCACGCCTGAGGGAAGGAATTTTTCGCTCAGGATCTGCGGACTCCATAGTAGTTAGACGTGCCCACGCCAGGTGGTCACGCCCGAGGGGAAGAAATTTTCGTGCAGGTTCTGAGGACTCTATAGCAGTTAGACGTGATCACGCCTAAGACAGGAGTTCTTTGTTTACAAAAAAAAAAAAAAAAAAAATTTTAATTTTCGTAGAGAGAAAAAAAAAACCAAAAAAAAAACAAAAAAAAAGAGGATATTTCTCACCGTAGCTCAAATGGAGCCAAAAAAAAAAAACTTTATTTTTCCTTCTTTTCTTTCTTTCTTTTCTTTCTTTTTCTTTCTTTCTTCTTCTTCCTTCTTCTTTTCTTCCTCCTCTGCTCCCTCCCTGTTGCCCGAATCGCCGCCGCCGCTCGAACGCCACTAGCCCGCACGCCACTCCAGCCGCGCAGCTGCACGTCACCAGCAGCCTTCTGCGCGCGAGCTCCAGCCCAGGCGCGCGCGAGTTTCAGCCACCTCTGCAGCCCAAGTGCGTCGTCCTTGCGCGCGATCTGCAGCCCAGGCGCGCCGTCCAGGCGCGCGATCTCCAAGTCCACCTCTGCAGCCGCGCGGCCTCGACTGCGCCTCCCTCCAGCTCCAGTTTCACCTCGCAGCATCACCAACACTCCCAAGATTGCGCCGCCGCAGCCCTGCTTCCTCGACGCTGCGGATCTTCCCCATCGCGCGCAGCTTCAACAGCTCGCTGACCTGCTGCGCGCCGTCCATAGCTTCACGCTGCGTCGTCCTGGCACGCGACCCTCTCGATCTGCACAGCCCACGCCGCGCGCCGCTGCCTGCCACAACGGGCAACCTCCACAGCAGCCATCACCAGCCTTCTGCGCGCGACTCCAGTTCCTCTCCAGGCACAACCCAGGCGCGCAGCAGAGCGCCTTCCGTTTCTGCTCAGTCCAGCCCAAGCGCATGCCCTTCACGCGCGGCGCTGCCTTCCTCCACCTCTCTGCCACCCCTACTCTCTATTTCACCCACTGCCTCGTCCACACTCCGGTGATTTCTTTCTTTATTTTTATGTCATTCAGTAGCTGAGGCCAGATTATTAGTCTTTAATTAGCTGATGACAGAATTTTAATTTCTTAGCTGAGGCCAGATTTTTGATTTGCTAGCTGAGGACAGAAATTGTGTGTTATTTGGGGTTGCTGCGATATATCTGTGGTTGATTGTGGTCTATTTGTGAAATTTTGTGCTCAATCAGAGATATTTGGGGAAAGTTTTTACTCTGATTGCTTGTTTAATTAGTTTTTGGGGGTATTTTGCTGCGTTTATTTAATTAAGTGATTTTTGGGTCAATTTGGTAGTATTCTGGAAAAATTTTGCTGCTCACAATGCTAATTAGCTTTTGGGGTAATTTTATTGTTTGGTTGTGCACTTGTTTGTGATTGGCAGCTGTGATTGGGACCCTTTAACTGAATCAGCTGCCTGTTGCCCTCTTTTGTGCACATTTGCCTTGCCTCTGTCCTATCCATTAGACCAAATGACTAAACCAAAAACTAAAGGCAAGAACAAGCCATCCACCTCCACCCCTCAGCCTACGGTCCCCTTAGGGGGACCTGCCCCATCGAGTGGGCCTGGAGGGCCCCGTACCCGTCTTGGGCGGAATAGGGAGGTTCATATCTCCTCTCCGGCCCACTTCGGCGGGAATTTGACCTTCACCCGGGCTGCCGACAAGGAGCGGTATGCCTCGGCTTGCACAAGGAAGATAATTCCTTGTAAATACATCCATGGCCCTACACTTGATATGCTGAACCTGAGGGATGGGGTCACGCAGCACTTGACTCACGTAGGCTGGACCCGTTATGCTTCTATCAATCTACCTGCTTTTACTGAACTCACATGGGAATTCTATGCTACTTTTGAATTTAATATTCCTGATGAATTCTCCGTTACCACTCCTGGGGTAGTGAGGTTTCGATTAATGGGTAGAGAGTTCACCCAATCTATAACTTAATTTAATTTGGCTCTTGGATTCATTGATATTCCCTACTCCCAGAGTGAGGAATATATGCACAGTGCGTGCGAGTACACGGAGCCATTTTTCTCTCATTACCTTGATTATTGGGGAAATTTGTCAGTGGACCGAAACTGCTATGACCCCAGTCAATCTAAGGCTTCTTATCTTAAGAGCGCCGCCTACCGGTATTTACATAGATTCATGGCCTATAGTTTCTCAGGTAGGAAGGATAGCTCGGGTACTCTAACCAAGCCCGAGTTCTTTTTCGTTTGGTGCATGGTCACTCGGACTAAGGTTAATTTGGGTAGCTGGTTTGCCCTCCACCTCCGAACTGTGCTAAGTAAGAAAAATAAGCCATTAATCTTAGGCTCGTTTATCACTCAGTTGGCTGTAAATCTTGGGGTTTTGGACTTAAATAATCATAACTTGCATCGTGCTTGTACTATGGAACCCCTCGATTTGGTTTGTTTGGAAAAAATGGGTCTCGTGAGACAGGTGGCGGGCATTTTTCAGTTTGCTCCCCCGGGGCCAATCTCCGTTCCTCCAAAGCGCAGAGCTTCCAAAACCGCTGACGCGGAGGCTGGTGGTCCTTCTACGGATGGCCCCGAACCATCCTCTTCGGCACCTCTACCATCTTCCTCCGTCGATAGCCAGCTTGCAGCTCTTCGGTTCCAGATGCAGCACATGGACACTCATATGGATCGGATGGAGGGCCAAATGGCCGGCATGGCCCAGAATTTAGCACAATACCTCTACCACGTGGGTTTCCGCCCACCGTGCCCTCCATAACCTTAGTTCACCTCTGCCCTCCGCCGTATTAAGGGAAGCGTTATTGCCTTTATCGCTTTATTTCATCTTTATCCGCTTCCATTGAGGACAATGAAAGGTT